>NC_092225.1:33411886-33644386 GCF_036320965.1 Panulirus ornatus
CATGGAGTTAGCGAGGCTAGGCCAGCCTGAGCAGGATGCCAGCATGGGGGTAGCGAGGCTAGGCCAGCCTGAGCAGGATGCCAGCATGGGGGTAGCGAGGCTAGGCCAGCCTGAGCTGGATGCCAGCATGAGGGTAGCGAGGATAGGCCAGCCTGAGTAGGATGCCAGCATGCGGGTAGCGAGGCTAGGCCAGCCTGAGTAGGATGCCAGCATGAGGGTAGCGAGGATAGGCCAGCCTGAGCAGGATGCCAGCATGAGGGTAGCGAGGATAGGCCAGCCTGAGCAGGATGCCAGCATGGGGGTAGCGAGGCTAGGCCAGCCTGAGCAGGATGCCAGCACGCGGGTAGCGAGGCTAGGCCAGCCTGAGCAGGATGCCAGCATGGGGGTAGCGAGGCTAGGCCAGCCTGGGCAGGATGCCAGCATGAGGGTAGCGAGGCTAGGCCAGCCTGAGCAGGATGCCAGCATGGGGGTAGTGAGGCTAGGCCAGCCTGGGCAGGATGCCAGCATGGGGGTAGCGAGGCTAGGGCAGCCTGGGCAGGATGCCAGCATGAGGGTAGCGAGGCTAGGCCAGCCTGAGCAGGATGCCGGCGTGAGGGTAGCGAGGCTAGGCCAGCCTGAGCAGGATGCCAGCCTGGGGGTAGCGAGGCTAGACCAGCCTGAGCAGGATGCCAGCATGGGGGTAGCGAGGCTATGCCAGCCTGAGCAGGATGCCAACATGGGGGTAGTGAGGCTAGGCCAGCCTGGGCAGGATGCCAGCATGGGGGTAGTGAGGCTAGGGCAGCCTGGGCAGGATGCCAGCATGAGGGTAGCGAGGCTAGGCCAGCCTGAGCAGGATGCCAGCATGGGGGTAGTGAGGCTAGGCCAGCCTGAGCAGGATGCCAGCATGGGGGTAGCGAGGCTAGGCCAGCCTGAGCAGGGTGCCAGCATGGGGGTAGCGAGGCTAGGCCAGCCAGAGCAGGATGCCAGCATGAGGGTAGTGAGGCTAGACCAGCCTGAGCAGGGATGCCAGCATGGGGGTAGCGAGGCTAGCCCTGAGCAGGGTGCCAGCATGGGGGTAGCGAGGCTAGGCCAGCCAGAGCAGGATGCCAGCATGAGGGTAGTGAGGCTAGTCCAGCCTGAGCAGGATGCCGGCGTGAGGGTAGCGAGGCTAGGCCAGCCTGAGCAGGGTGCCAGCATGGGGGTAGCGAGGCTAGACCAGCCTGAGCAGGATGCCAGCATGGGGGTAGTGAGGCTATGCCAGCCTGAGCTGGATGCCAGCATGGGGGTAGTGAGGCTAGGCCAGCCAGAGCAGGATGCCAGCCTCGCTACCCCCATGCTGGCATCCTGGTCAGGCTGGCCTAACCTCGCTACCCTCATGCTGGCATTCTGCTCAGGCTGGCCTAGCCTCGCTACCCTCATGCTGGCATCCTGCCCAGGCTGGCCTAGCCTCGCTACCCCCATGCTGACATCCAGCTCAGGCTGGCCTAGCCTCGCTACCCTCATGCTGGCATCCTGCTCAGGCTGCCCTAGCCTCGCTACCCCCATACTGGCATCTGCTCAGTTTGGCCTAACCTCGTTACCCCCATGCTGGCATCTGCTCAGTCTGGCCTAGCCTCGCTACCCCCATGCTGGCATCCTGCTCAGGCTGGCCTAGCCTCGCTACCCCCATGCTGGCATCCTGCTCAGGCTGGCCTAGCCTCACTACCCCCATGCTGGCATCCTGCTCAGGCTGGCCTAGCCTCGCTACCTCCATGCTGGCATCCTGCTCAGGCTGGCCAAGCCTCGCTACCCTCATGCTGGCATCCTGCTCAGGCTGGCCTAGCCTCGCTACCCCCATGCTGGCATCTGCTCAGTTTGGCCTAGCCTCGCTACCCCCATGCTGGCATTCTGCTCAGGCTGGCCTAGCCTAGCTACCCCCATGCTGGCACCCTGCTCAGGCTGGCCTAGCCTCGCTACCCTCATGCTGGCATCCTGCTCAGGCTGGCCTAGCCTCGCTACCTCCATGCTGGCATCCTGCTCAGGCTGGCCTAGCCTCGCTACTCCCATGCTGACATCCAGCTCAGGCTGGCCTAGCCTCGCTACCCTCATGCTGGCATCCTGCTCAGGCTGGCCTAGCCTCGCTACCCCCATGCTGGCATTCTGCTCAGGCTGGCCTAGCCTAGCTACCCCCATGCTGGCACCCTGCTCAGGCTGGCCTAGCCTCGCTACCTCCATGCTGGCATCCTGCTCAGGCTGGCCTAGCCTCGCTACCCCCATGCTGACATCCAGCTCAGGCTGGCCTAGCCTCGCTACCCTCATGCTGGCATCCTGCTCAGGCTGGCCTAGCCTCGCTACCCCCATGCTGGCATCCTGCTCAGGCTGGCCTAGCCTCGCTACCCTCATGCTGGCATCCTGCTCAGGCTGGCCTAGCCTCGCTACCCCCATGCTGGCATCCTGCTCAGGCTGGCCTAGCCTCGCTACCCCCATGCTGGCATCCTGCTCAGGCTGGCCTAGCCTCGCTACCCCCATGCTGGCATCCTGCTCAGGCTGGCCTAGCCTCGCTACCCTCATGCTGGCATCCTGCTCAGGCTGGCCTAGCCTCACTACGCCCATGCTGGCATCCTGTCAGGCTGGCCTAGCCTCGCTACCCCCATGCTGGCATCCTGCTCAGGCTGGCCTAGCCTCACTACCCCCATGCTGGCATCCTGCTCAGGCTGGCCTAGCCTCGCTACCCCCATGCTGGCATCCTGCTCAGGCTGGCCTAGCCTCGCTACCCTCATGCTGGCATCCAGCTCAGACTGGCCTAGCCTCGCCACCCCCATGCTGGCATCCTGCTCAGTCTGGCCTAGCCTCACTACCCTCATGCTGGCATCCTGCTCATGCTGGCCTAGCCTCACTACCCCCATGCTGGCATCCTGCTCAGACTGGCCTAGCCTCGCCACCCCCATGCTGGCCACCCACTACAAGGATACACCATCATATACCACAACACTTACCACTACAAGGATACACCATCATATACCACAACACTTACCACTACAAGGATGCACCATCATCTACCGCAACACTAACCACTACAAGGATACACCATCATATACCACAACACTTACCACTACAAGGATACACCATCATCTACCACAACACTTACCACTACAAGGATACACCGCCATCTACCGCAACACTAACCACTACAAGGCCTTTGTAACAAAGTGCACTACCAAGATATTACTGCACCAACAACATCTGCAACATTCCATCATGAACCACAAGTATGACAACAGTCCATCATGAACCACTAGTATGACAACAGTCCATCATGAACCACAAGTATGAAAACAGTCCATCATGAACCACAAGTATGACAACAGTCCATCATGAACCACAAGTATGACAACAGTCCATCATGAGCCACTAGTATGACAACAGTCCATCATGAACAACAGTCCATCATGAACCACAAGTATGACAACAGTCCATCATGAACCACAAGTATGACAACATTCCATCATGAACCACTAGTATGACAACAGACCATCATGAACCACTAGTATGACAACAGTCCATCATGAACAACAGTCCATCATGAACCACAAGTATGACAACAGTCCATCATGAACCACAAGTATGACAACAGTCCATTATGAACCACTAGTATGAAAACAGTCCATCATGAACCACAAGTATGACAACAGTCCATCATGAACCACTAGTATGAAAACAGTCCATCATGAACCACTAGTATGACAACAGACCATCATGAACCACTAGTATGAAAACAGTCCATCATGAACCACAAGTATGACAACAGTCCATCATGAACCACTAGTATGACAAGTCCATCATGAACCACAAGTATGACAACAGTCCATCATGAACCACAAGTATGACGACAGTCCATCATGAACCACAAGTATGACAACAGTCCATCATGAACCACTAGTATGACAAGTCCATCATGAACCACAAGTATGACAACAGTCCATCATGAACCACAAGTATGACGACAGTCCATCATGAACCACAAGTATGAAAACAGTCCATCATGAACCACTAGTATGAAAACAGTCCATCATGAACCACAAGTATGAAAACAGTCCATCATGAACCACAAGTATGACAGCAGTCCATCATGAACCACAAGTATGACAACAGTCCATCATGAACCACAAGTATGAAAACAGTCCATCATGAACCACAAGTATGAAAACAGTCCATTATGAACCACAAGTATGACAACAGTCCATCATGAACCACTAGTATGACAACAGTTCATAATGAACCACAAGTATGACAACTGTCCATCATGAACCACAAGTATGAAAACAGTCCATCATGAACCACAAGTGTGAAAAGTCCATCATGAACCACTAGTATGAAAACAGTCCATCATGAACCACAAGTATGACAACAGTCCATCATGAACCACAAGTATGACAGCAGTCCATCATGAACCACAAGTATGACGACAGTCCATCATGAACCACAAGTATGAAAACAGTCCATCACGAACCACTAGTATGACAACAGTCCATCATGAACCACAAGTATGAAAACAGTACATCATGAACCACAAGTATAACAGCAGTCCATCATGAACCACAAGTATGACAGTTCATCATGAACCACTAGTATGACAACAGTCCAGCATGAACCACAAGTATGAAAACAGTCCATCATGAACCACAAGTATGAAAACAGTCCATCATGAACCACAAGTATGAAAACAGTCCATCATGAACCACTAGTATGAAAACAGTCCATCATGAACCACAAGTATGAAAACAGTCCATCATGAACGACAATTATGACAGCAGTCCATCATGAACCACAAGTATGACAACAGTCCATCATGAACCACTAGTATGACAACAGTCCATCATGAACCACAAGTATGAAAACAGTCCATCATGAACCACAAGTATGAAAACAGTCCATCATGAACCACTAGTATGACAACAGTCCATCATGAACCACTAGTATGACAACTTCATAATGAACCACAAGTATGACAACTGTCCATCATGAACCACAAGTATGAAAACAGTCCATCATGAACCACAAGAGTGAATAGTCCATCATGAACCACTAGTATGAAAACAGTCCATCATGAACCACAAGTATGAAAAGTCCATCATGAACCACAAGTATGAAAACAGCCCATCATGAACCACTAATATGACAACAGTCCATCATGAACCACTAGTATGACAACAGTCCCTCATGAACCACTAGTATGACAACAGTCCATCATGAACCACAAGTATGACAACAGTCCATCATGAACCACTAGTATGACAACAGTCCATCATGAACCACTAGTATGACAACAGTCCATCATGAACCACAAGTATGAAAACAGTCCATGAACCACAAGTATGAAAACAGTCCATCATGAACCACAAGTATGAAAACAGTCCATCATGAACCACTAGTATGACAACAGTCCATCATGAACCACTAGTATGAAAACAGTCCATCATTAACCACTAGTATGAAAACAGTCCATCATGAACCACTAGTATGACAACAGTCCATCATGAACCACAAGTATGACAGTCCATCATGAACCACTAGTATGACAACAGCCCATCATGAACCACAAGTATGACAACAGTCCATCATCAACCACAAGTATGACAACAGTCCATCATGAAGCACTAGTATGAAAACATTCCATCATGAACCACTAGTATGACGACAGTCCATCATGAACCACTAATATGACAACAGCCCATCATGAACCACAAGTATGACAGCAGTCCATCATAAACCACAAGTATGAAAACAGTCCATCATGAACCACTAGTATGAAAACAGTCCATCATGAACCACAAGTATGACAACAGTCCATCATGAACCACTAGTATGACAACAGTCCATCATGAACCACAAGTATGACAGCAGTCCATCATGAGCCACAAGTATGAAAACAGTCCATCATGAACCACAAGTATGACAACAGTCCATCATGAACCACAAGTATGACAACAGTCCATCATGAACCACAAGTATGACAACAGTCCATCATGAACCACAAGTATGACAACAGTCCATCATGAACCACTAATATGACAACAGTCCATCATGAACCACAAGTATGACAACAGCCCATCATGAACCACTAGTATGACAACAGTCCATCATGAACCACTAGTATGAAAACAGTCCATCATGAACCACTAGTATGACAACAGTCCATCATGAACCACTAGTATGAAAACAGTCCATTATGAACCACAAGTATGACAACAGTCCATCATGAACCACAAGTATGAAAACAGTCCATCATGAACCACAAGTATGAAAACAGTCCATCATGAACCACTAGTATGACAACAGTACATCATGAACCACAAGTATGACAACAGTCCATCATGAACCACTAGTATGACAACAGTCCATCATGAACCACTAGTATGATAACAGTCCATCATGAACCACTAGTATTACAACAGTCCATCATGAACCACTAGTATGAAAACAGTCCATCATGAACCACAAGTATGAAAACAGTCCATCATGAACCACAAGTATGACAACAGTCCATCATGAACCACTAGTATGACAACAGTCCATATCATGAACCACAAGTATGAAAACAGTCCATCATGAACCACTAGTATGACAACAGTACATCATGAACCACAAGTATGACAACAGTCCATCATGAACCACTAGTATAACAACAGTCCATCATGAACCACTAGTATGATAACAGTCCATCATGAACCACTAGTATTACAAGTCCATCATGAACCACTAGTATGAAAACAGTCCATCATGAACCACAAGTATGAAAACAGTCCATCATGAACCACAAGTATGACAAGTCCATCATGAACCACTAGTATGACAACAGTCCATCATGAACCACAAGTATGACAACAGTCCATCATGAACCACTAGTATGACAACAGTCCATCATGAACCACAAGTATGACAACAGTCCATCATGAAACACTAGTATGACAACAGTCCATCATGAACCACTAGTATGATAACAGCCATCATGAACCACTAGTATGACAACAGTCCATCATGAACCACTAGTATGAAAACAGTCCATCATGAACCACAAGTATGAAAACAGTCCATCATGAACCACAAGTATGACAACAGTCCATCATGAACCACTAGTATGACAACAGTCCATCATGAACCAATAGTATGATAACAGTCCATCAAGAACCACTAGTATGAAAACAGTCCATCATGAACCACAAGTATGACAACAGTCCATCATGAACCACTAGTATGACAACAGTCCATCATGAACCACAAGTATGAAAACCATCATGACCCACAAGTATGAAAACAGTCCATCATGAACCACAAGTATGAAAACTCCATCATGAACCACAAGTATGACAACAGTCCATCATGAACCACAAGTATGACAACAGTCCATCATGAACCACAAGTATGACAACAGTCCATCATGAACCACTAGTATGACAACAGTCCATCATGAACCACTAGTATGACAACACTCCATCATGAACCACAAATATGACAACAGTCCATCATGAACCACTAGTATGACAACAGTCCATCATGAACCACTAGTATGACAACAGTCCATCATGAACCACAAATATGACAACAGTCCATCATGAAACACTAGTATGACAACAGTCCATCATGAACCACTAGTATGACAGTAAATATGTTCCATTGTTTACACAAGATGTAGAATGTTTGGTTTGTCTACGTCATTTTGTAGTGAATTGGTCAGGTGATGTACAAGAAGGAATGGTGTGTTCTGGTGTGAGCCACTGCTGATCAAGCTACACTTGTGTGTGTGTGTACTTACGGCTCCTCTGGTGAACATGATGAGTGGCTGGTTATCTTGGTAGCGTGGTGGGTGTAGTGCACTACATTTAACCTCACTTCATGTGTCACGTCGTTTGGTTCTCAGTCTCTACGTACCATCAAACACACAATACTAAGTCAAACTTTCTTGATCATTTCAAAGAGGAATGATGTGTTCAGTAGTTAGCAGAGAACTGGGCCAGAGGATTAGTATGTATCATACTTCATCACATCCAACACTTACATTCTTAAGTACGTTACTGTGAAGGAAATACCTCCAAGTATTCTTCTTATTATCCACAAAGATCAAGAGCAGTTGGTGTGGTGAGCACGCTCCTCCACTGATCCCCACCACCAACTCTCCCTCCCTGGAGAGTCTTCTCCAACTAACTGAATTGTGGCCAGGCCAGAGACGCGTCCGCCGACCCCAGACACTGGCCCACTTGTCCACCACAACCGGCTCCTCTCCTGACCTACTGCTCTCGCCCTCTCATCTTATAACCTCTCATGCAGGCCTTCACTGCTGTCGTGGCACTGGTAGTGCGTCAGGTGGGAGGGGTCGCCTTCACTGCTGTCGTGGCACTGGTAGTGCGTCAGGTGGGAGGGGTCGCCTTCACTGCTGTCGTGGCACTGGTAGTGCGTCAGGTGGGAGGGGTCGCCTTCACTGCTGTCGTGGCACTGGTAGTGCGTCAGGTGGGAGGGGTCGCCTTCACTGCTGTCGTGGCACTGGTAGTGCGTCAGGTGGGAGGGGTCGCCTTCACTGCTGTCGTGGCACTGGTAGTGCGTCAGGTGGGAGGGGTCGCCTTCACTGCTGTCGTGGCACTGGTAGTGCGTCAGGTGGGAGGGGTCGCCTTCACTGCTGTCGTGGCACTGGTAGTGCGTCAGGTGGGAGGGGTCGCCTTCACTGCTGTCGTGGCACTGGTAGTGCGTCAGGTGGGAGGGGTCGCGTCCACTGGTGGGGGACGGGGGAGGAGGGGAAGGGTTGATAACTCCCAACATTTCTGGTCGGTCCAGTCCTCAACACCGGATATGTAGCAACACAAGCTTTCCACACTTACTCCAACACTGACGCCTCTCCCCTGGCCCTCACACTTACTCCAACACTGACGCCTCTCCCCTGGCCCTCACACTTACTCCAACACTGACGCCTCTCCCCTGGCCCTCACACTTACTCCAACACTGACGCCTCTCCCCTGGCCCTCACACTTACTCCAACACTGACGCCTCTCCCCTGGCCCTCACACTTACTCCAACACTGACGCCTCTCCCCTGGCCCTCACACTTACTCCAACACTGACGCCTCTCCCCTGGCCCTCACACTTACTCCAACACTGACGCCTCTCCCCTGGCCCTCACACTTACTCCAACACTGACGCCTCTCCCCTGGCCCTCACACTTACTCCAACACTGACGCCTCTCCCCTGGCCCTCACACTTACTCCAACACTGACGCCTCTCCCCTGGCCCTCACACTTACTCCAACACTGACGCCTCTCCCCTGGCCCTCACACTTACTCCAACACTGACGCCTCTCCCCTGGCCCTCACACTTACTCCAACACTGACGCCTCTCCCCTGGCCCTCACACTTACTCCAACACTGACGCCTCTCCCCTGGCCCTCACACTTACTCCAACACTGACGCCTCTCCCCTGGCCCTCACACTTACTCCAACACTGACGCCTCTCCCCTGGCCCTCACACTTACTCCAACACTGACGCCTCTCCCCTAGGTGGGGGTAGGTGGAGGCCAGTATAGAGCGTACAGTAGCTACAATAGCTGGGGGTAGGAGGAGGCCAGTATAGAGCATACAGTAGCTACAATAGCTGGGGGTAGGTGGAGGTCAGTATATAGCGTACAATAGCTACAATAGCTGGGGGTAGGTGGAGGCCAGTATAGAGCGTACAGTACCTACAATAGCTTGGGGTAGGTGGAGGCCAGTATAGAGCGTACAGTAGCTACAATAGCTGGGGGTAGGTGGAGGTCAGTGTGGAGCGTACAGTAGCTACAACAGATGGGGGTAGGTGGAGGCCAGTGTAGAGCATACAGTAGCTACAATAGCTGGGGGTAGGTGGAGGCCAGTGTAGAGCATACAGTAGCTACAATTACTGGGGGTAGGTGGAGGCCAGTGTTGAGCATACAGTAGCTACAATAGATGGGGGTAGGTGGAGGCTAGTGTAGAGCATACAGTAGCTACAATAACTGGGGATAGGTGGAGGTCAGTGTAGAGCATACAGTAGCTACAATAGCTGGGGGTAGGAGGAGGCCAGTATAGAGCGTACAGTAACTACAATAGCTGGGGGTAGGTGGAGGCCAGTATAGAGCGTAAAGTAACTACAATAGCTGGGGGTAGGTAGAGGTCAGTGTAGAGCATACAGTAGCTACAATATCTGGGGATAGGTGGAGGCCAGTATAGAGCGTACAGTAGCTACAATAGCTGGGGGTAGGTGGAGGCCAGTGTAAAGCATACAGCAGCTACAATAGCTGGGGGAAGGTGGAGGTCAGTGTAGAGCGTACAGTAGCTACAATAGCTGGGGGTAGGTGGAGGTCAGTGTAGAGCGTACAGTAGCTACAATAGGTGGGGTAAGTGGAAGCCAGTGTAGAGCATACAGTAGCTACAATTACTGGGGGTTGGTGGAGGCCAGTGTAAAGCATACAGTAGCTACAATAGCTGGGGGAAGGTGGAGGTCAGTGTGGAGCGTACAGTAGCTACAATAGCTGGGGGTAGGTGGAGGCCAGTGTAGAGCATACAGTAGCTACAATAGCTGGGGGTAGGTGGAGGCCAGTGTAGAACATACAGTAGCTACAATTACTGGGGGTAGGTGGAGGCCAGTGTTGAGCATACAGTAACTACAATAGATGGGGGTAAGTGGAGGCTAGTGTAGAGCATACAGTAGCTACAATAGCTGGGGGTAGGTGGAGGCCAGTGTAAAGCATACAGTAGCTACAATAGCTAAGGGTAGGTGGAGACCAGTATAGAGCATACCGTAGCTACAATAGCTGGGGGTAGGTGGAGGCCAGTATAGAGCATACAGTAACTACAATAGCTGGGGATAGGTGGAGGCCAGTGTAGAGCATACAGTAGCTACAATAGCTGGGGGTAGGTGGAGGCCAGTATAGAGCGTACAGTAGCTACAATAGCTGGGGGTAGGTGGAGGCCAGTATAGAGCATACAGTAGCTACAATAGTTGGGGGTAGGTGGAGGCCAGTGTAGAGCATACAGTAGCTACAATAGCTGGGGTAGGTGCAGGCCAGTATAGAGCATACAGTAGCTACAATAGCTGGGGGTAGGTAAAGGCCAGTGTAGAGCATACAGTAGCTACAATAGCTGGAGGCCAGTGTAGAGCATACAGTAGCTACAATAGCTGGAGGCCAATGTAGAGCATACAGTAGCTACAATAGCTGGGGGTTGGTGGAGGCCAGTGTAGAGCGTACATTAGCTGCAATAGCTGGGGGTAGGTGGAAGCCAAAGTAGAGCGTATAGTAGCTACAATAGCTGGGGGTAGGTGGAGGCCAATGTAGAGCATACAGTAGCTACATTAGCTGGGGGCAGGTGGAGGCCAGTGTAGAGCGTACAGTGGCTACAATAGCTGGGGGTAGGTGGAGGCCAGTGTAGAGCGTACAGTAGCTACCATAGCTGGGGGTAGGTGGAAGCTAGTGTAGAGCATACAGTAGCTACAATAGCTGGGGGTAGGTGGAGGCCAGTATAGAGCGTACAGTACCTGCAATAGATGGGGGTAGGAGGAGGCCAGTGTAGAGCATACAGTAGCTACAATAGCTGGGGGTAGGTGGAGGCCAGTATAGAGCATACAGTAGCTACAATAGCTGGGGGTAGGTGGAGGCCAGTATAGAGCATACAGTGGCTACAATAACTGGGGGTAGGTGGAGGCCAGTGTAGTGCATACAGTAGCTACAATAGCTGGGGGTAGGTGGAGGTCAGTATAGAGCGTACAGTAGCTACAATAGCTGGGGGTAGGTGGAGGCCAGTATAGAGCACAGAATAGCTGGGGGTAGGTGGACGTCAGTGTAGCGCATAAAGTAACAACAATAGCTGGGTGTAGGTGGAGGTCAGTATTGAGCATACAGTAGCTACAATAGCTGGGGTATGTGGAGGTCAGTATAGAGCATACAGTAGCTACAATAGCTGGGGGTAGATGGAGGCCAGTATAGAGCATACAGTAGCTACAATTGCTGGAGGTAAGTGGAGGCCAGTGTAGAACATACAGTTGCTACAATAGCTGGGGGTAGGTGGAGGCCAGTGTCGAGCACACAGTAGATACAATAGCTGGGGGTAGGTGGAGGCCAGTGTAGAGCATACAGTGGCTACAACAGCTGGAGGCCAGTATAGAGCATACAGTAGCTACAATAGCTGGAGGTAAGTGGAGGCCAGTGTAGAGCATACAGTTGCTACAATAGCTGGGGGTAGGTGGAGGCCAGTGTCGAGCACACAGTAGATACAATAGCTGAGGGTAGGTGGAGGCCAGTGTAGAGCATACAGTAACTAACAGTAAGTGGAGGCCTGTATGGAGCGTACAGTAGCTACAATAGCTGGGGGTTGGTGGAGGCCAGTGTAGAGCGTACAGTAGCTACAATAGCTGTGGGTAGGTGGGGCCAGTGTAGCATGTAGCACTAGCGACACAGCAACAGCATGTGGCACAGGCTGTACAGCAGGAACAGCATGTGGCACAGGCTGTACAGCAGGAACAGCATGTAGCACTGACTGTACAGCAGGAACAGCATGTAGCACTGGCTGTACAGCAGTAGCATGTAGCACTGACTGTACAGCAGGAACAGCATGTGGCACAGGCTGTACAGCAGGAACAGCATGTAGCACTGGCTGTACAGCAGGAACAGCATGTAGCACTGACTGTACAGCAGGAACAGCATGTGGCACAGGCTGTACAGCAGGAACAGCATGTGGCACAGGCTGTACAGCAGGAACAGCATGTAGCACTGACTGTACAACAGGAACAGCATGTAGCACTGGCTGTACAGCAGGAACAGCATGTAGCACTGACTGTACAGCAGGAACAGCATGTAGCACTGGCTGTACAGCAGTAGCATGTAGCACTGACTGTACAGCAGTAGCATGTAGCACTGACTGTACAGCAGGAACAGCATGTAGCACTGACTGTACAGCAGGAACAGCATGTAGCACTGACTGTACAGCAGGAACAGCATGTAGCACTGACTGTACAGCAGGAACAGCATGTAGCACTGACTGTACAGCAGGAACAGCATGCAGCACTGGCTGTACAGCAGTAGCATGTAGCACTGACTGTACAGCAGGAACAGCATGTAGCACTGGCTGTACAGCAGCAGGAACAGCATGTAGCACTGGCTGTAAAGCAGGAACAGCATGTAGCACCGACTGTACAGCAGGAACAGCATGTAGCACTGGCTGTACAGCAGGAACAGCATGTGGCACAGGCTGTACAGCAGGAACAGCATGTAGCACTGACTGTACAGCAGTAGCATGTAGCACTGACTGTGCAGCAGGAACAGCATGTGGCACAGGCTGTACAGTAGGAACAGCATGTGGCACAGGCTGTACAGCAGGAACAGCATGTAGCACTGACTGTACAGCAGTAGCATGTAGCACTGACTGTACAGCAGGAACAGCATGTAGCACTGGCTGTACAGCAGGAACAGCATGTAGCACTGGCTGTACAGCAGGAACAGCATGTAGCACTGACTGTACAACAGGAACAGCATGTAGCACTGGCTGTACAGCAGGAACAGCATGTAGCACTGACTGTACAGCAGGAACAGCATGTAGCACTGACTGTACAGCAGGAACAGCATGTAGCACTGGCTGTACAGCAGTAGCATGTAGCACTGACTGTACAGCAGTAGCATGTAGCACTGACTGTACAGCAGGAACAGCATGTAGCACTGACTGTACAGCAGGAACAGCATGTAGCACTGGCTGTAGAGCAGGAACAGCATGTAGCACTGACTGTACAGCAGGAACAGCATGTAGCATGGGCTGTACAGCAGTAGCATGTAGCACTGACTGTACAGCAGGAACAGCATGTAGCACTGGCTGTACAGCAGGAACAGCATGTAGCACCGGCTGTACAGCAGGAACAGCATGTAGCACTGACTGTACAGCAGGAACAGCATGTAGCACTGGCTGTACAGCAGGAACAGCATGTGGCACAAGCTGTACAGCAGGAACAGCATGTAGCACTGACTGTACAGCAGTAGCATGTAGCACTGACTGTACAGCAGGAACAGCATGTTGCACAGGCTGTATAGCAGGAACAGCATGTGGCACAGGCTGTACAGCAGGAACAGCATGTAGCACTGACTGTACAGCAGTAGCATGTAGCACTGACTGTACAGCAGGAATAGCATGTGGCACAAGCTGTACAGCAGGAACAGCATGTAGCACTGGCTGTACAGTAGGAACAGCATGTAGCACTGACTGTACAGCAGGAACAGCAAGTAGCACTGGCCGTACAGCAGGAACAGCATGTAGCACTGACTGTACAGCAGGAACAGCATGTAGCACTGACTGTACAGCAGGAACAGCATGTAGCACTGGCTGTACAGCAGTAGCATGTAGCACTGACTGTACAGCAGGAACAGCATGTAGCACTGACTGTACAGCAGTAGCATGTAGCACTGACTGTACAGCAGGAACAGCATGTGGCACAGGCTGTACAGCAGGAACAGCATGTGGCACAGGCTGTACAGCAGGAACAGCATGTAGCACTGACTGTACAGCAGTAGCATGTAGCACTGACTGTACAGCAGGAACAGCATGTAGCACTGACTGTACAGCAGGAACAGCATGTAGCACTGGCTGTACAGCAGTAGCATGTAGCACTGACTGTACAGCAGTAGCATGTAGCACTGACTGTACAGCAGGAACAGCATGTAGCACTGACTGTGCAGCAGGAACAGCATGTAGCACTGGCTGTACAGCAGGAACAGCATGTAGCACTGACTGTACAGCAGGATCAGCATGTAGCACTGCCTGTACAGCAGTAGCATGTAGCACTGACTGTACAGCAGGAACAGCATGTAGCACTGCCTGTACAGCAGCAGCATGTAGCACTGGCTGTACAGCAGGAACAGCATGTAGCACTGGCTGTACAGCAGTAGCATGTACCACTGACTACAGCAGGAACAGCATGTAGCACTGGCTGTACAGCAGTAGCATGTACCACTGACTGTACAGCAGGAACAGCATGCAGCACTGGCTGTATAGCAGAAGCAGCATGTAGCACTGACTGTACAACAGCAAGAGCACCATGTAGCACTGGCTGTATAGCAGAAGCAGCATGTAGCACTGACTGTACAACAGCAAGAGTACCATGTAGCACTGGCTGTATAGCAGAAGCAGCATGTAGCTCTGGCTGTACAGCAGCAGGAGCAGCAGCAGACACGGGCGGTGTTGGCGACGATGATGAGAACATGGAGTGGAACGTGAGGTGGAGGAGGTGCATCAGCTTGACCTTCTCATGAACCTACCAGCCTCTCATGACACGTCTCATGAACCTACCAGCCTCTCATGACACGTCTCATGAACCTACCAGCCTCTCGTGACACGTCTCATGAACCTACCAGCCTCTCATGACACGTCTCATGAACCTACCAGCCTCTCATGACACGTCTCATGAACCTACCAGCCTCTCATGACACGTCTCATGAACCTACCAGCCTCTCATGACACGTCTCATGAACCTACCAGCCTCTCATGACACGTCTCATGAACCTACCACCTCTCATGACACGTCCTCATGAACCTACCAGCTCTCATGACACGTCTCATGAACCTACCAGCCTCTCATGACACTCTCATGAACCTACCAAGCCTCTCATGACACTCTCATGAACCTACCAGCCTCTCATGACACGTCCTCATGAACCTAACAGCCTCTCATGACACGTCTCATGAACCTACCAGCCTCTCGTGAACATAACGGTCTCATGAACCTACCAGCCTTCATGACACGTCTCATAACCTAACCACTCAGCACTACATCCACTTCATTACTAACCAATCACACTACTACTGTACAACACTCCTACCATCACACTACACTGTACAACACCCCTACCATCACACTAACTACTGTACAACACCTCTACCTCCACACTACTATGTACAACACCCCTACCTCCACACTACTACTGAACAACACCCCTACCTCCACACTACTAATGTACAACACCCCTACCGTCCACACTACTACTGTACAACACCCCGACCTCCACACTACTACTGTAATAACACCCCTACCATCAACACTACTACTGTGCAACACCCCTACCATCACACGCAGGACTGTACAACACCCCTTACCTCCACACTACTACTGTAATAACACCCCTACCATCGCACATACTGTCATACACACGCCAGTAGTGTACAAAACCCCTACCATCACACTACTACCTGTACAACACCCCTATCTGCACACTACTACTGTACAACACCCCTTACCTCCACACTACTATGTACAACACCCCTACCTTCCACACTACTACTGTAAACACCCCTACCATCACACGCAGGACTGTACAACAACCCCTACCTCCACACTATACTGTACAACACCCCTTACCTCCACACTACTACTGTAATAACACCCCTACCATCACACTACTACAGTACAACACCCCTACCATCACACGCCAGGACTGTACAACAACCCCTACCATCACACTATACTGTACAACACCCCTTACCTCCACACTACTACTGTAATAACACCCCTACCATCACACTACTAATGTACAACACCCCTACATCACACTACTACTGTAATAACACCCCTACCATCACACTACAACTGTACAACACCCCTACCATCGCACATACTGTCATACACACGCCAGTAGTGTACAAAACCCCTACCATCACAACGCCAGGACTGTACAACACCCCTACCATCGCACATACTGTCATACACACGCCAGTAGTGTACAAAACCCCTACCTCCACATTACTACTGTACAACACCCCTACCATCAACTACTACTGTATAACACCCCTACCATCACACGCAGGACTGTACAACACCCCTATCTGCACACTACTACTGTAATAACACCCCTACCATCACACTACTTACTGTATAACACCCCTACCATCGCACATACTGTCATACACACGCCAGTAGTGTACAAAACCCCTACCTCCACACTACTACGGTACAACACCCCTACCATCGCACATACTGTCATACACACGCCAGTAGTGTACAAAACCCCTACCATCACACTACTACTGTGCAACACCCCTACCATCGCACATACTGTCATACACACGCCAGGACTGTACAATACCCCTACCTCCACATTACTACTGTACAACACACCCCTACCTCCACACTAATACTGTACAACACCCCAACCTCCACACACTACTGTACAACACCCCTTACCATCACACTACTACAGTACAACACCCCTACCAATCACACTACTACTGTGCAACACCCCTACCATCGCACATACTGTCATACACACGCCAGTAGTGTACAAAACCCCTACCTCCACATTACTACTGTACAACACTCCTACCATCACACTACTACTGTATAACACCCCTACCATCAACTACTACTGTACAAAACCCCTACCATCACACGCAGGACTGTACAACACCCCTACCGTCCACACTACTACTGTATAACACCCCTACCATCACACTACTACTGGTACAACACCCCTACATCACACTACTACTGGACAACACCCCTACCTCCAACTACTACTGTACAACACCCCTACCTCCACACTACTACTGTACAACACCCCTACCTCCACACTACTACTGTACAACACCCCTACCTCCACACTACTACTGTACAACACCCCTACCTCCACACTACTACTGTACAACACCCCTACCTCCACACTACTACTGTACAACACCCCTACCTCCACACTACTACTGTACAACACCCCTACCTCCACACTACTACTGTACAACACCCCTACCTCCACACTACTACTGTACAACACCCCTACCTCCACACTACTACTGTACAACACCCCTACCTCCACACTACTACTGTACAACACCCCTACCTCCACACTACTACTGTACAACACCCCTACCTCCACACTACTACTGTACAACACCCTACCTCACACTACTACTGTACAACACCCCTACCTCACACTACTACTGTACAACACCCCTACCTCCACACTACTACTGTACAACACCCCTACCATCCACACTACTACTGTACAACACCCCTACCTCCACACTACTACTGTACAACACCCTACCTCACACTACTACTGTACAACACCCCTACCTCACACTACTACTGTACAACACCCCATACCCACACTACTACTGTACAACACCCCTACCATCACACTACACTGTACAACACCCCTACCTCACACTACTACTGTACAACACCCCTACCATCCCCACACACCAACTGTACAAACACCCCTAAAACCCCTACCCACACTACTACTGTACAACACCACTACCATCCCCACGCCAGGACTTACAAACCCTACCCAACACTACTGACAACCCCCTACCTCACACTACTACTGTACAACACCCCTACCATCACACTACTACTGTACAACACCCCTACCATCACACAGCCAGGACTGTACAACACACCCTAAACCCCTCCACACACTACTGTACAACACCACCCTACCTAACCCCCACACTACTACTGTACAACAACCCCTGACCTCCACACTACTACTGTACAACACCCCTACCCACACTACTACTGTACAACACCCCTACCTACACATACCCACCACACATACTACTGTACACAACAAACCTCCCTACCATCCACACTACTACTGTACAACACCACTACCATCACACGCCAGGACTGTACAATACCCCTACCATCCACACTACTGACTGTACAACACCCCTACCATCCACACTACTACTGTACAACACCCTACCATCACACGCCAGGACTGTACAACACCCCTACCTCCACACTACTACTGTACAACACCCCTACCTCACACTACTACTGTACAACACCCCGACCTCCACACTACTGACTGTACAACACCCCTACCTCCACACTACTACTGTACAACACCCCTACCTCCACACTACTACTGTACAACACCCCTACCATCCACACTACTACTGTACAACACCCTACCTCCACACTACTACTGTACAACACCCCTACCATCACACTACTACTGTACAACACCCCTTCCATCACACGCCAGGACTGTACAACACCCCTACCTCCACACTACTACTGTACAACACCCCTACCATCACACTACTACTGTACAACACCCCGACCTCCACACTACTACTGTACAACACCCCTACCTCCACACTACTACTGTACAACACCCCTACCATCCACACTACTACTGTACAACACCCCTACCATCACACTACTACTGTACAACACCCCTACCTCCACATTACTACTGTACAACACCCCTACCTCCACACTACTACTGTACAACACCCCTACCATCACACTACTACTGTACAACACCCCTACCATCACACTACTACTGTACAACACCCCTACCATCACACTACTACTGTACAACACCCCTACCATCACACGCCAGGACTGTACAACACCCCTACCTCCACACTACTACTGTACAACACCCCTACCATCACACTACTACTGTACAACACCCCTACCATCACACTACTACTGTATAACACCCCTACCATCACACGCCAGGACTGTACAACACCCCTACCACCACACTACTACTGTACAACACCCCTACCATCACACTACTACTGTACAACACCCCTACCATCACACTACTACTGTACAACACCCCTACCATCACACGCCAGGACTGTACAACACCCCTACCTCCACACTACTACTGTACAACATCACTACCATCACACGCCAGGACTGTACAATACCCCTACCTCCACACTACTACTGTACAACACCCCTACCATCACACTACTGGACTGTACAACACCCCTACCTCCACACTACTACTGTACAACATCACTACCATCACACGCCAGGACTGTACAATACCCCTACCTCCACACTACTACTGTACAACACCCCTACCATCACACTACTACTGTACAACACCCCTACCATCACACGCCAGGACTGTACAACACCCCTACCTCCACACTACTACTGTACAACACCCCTACCTCCACACTACTACTGTACAACACCCCTACCTCCACACTACTACTGTACAACACCCCTACCTCCACACTACTACTGTACAACACCCCTACCATCACACTACTACTGTACAACACCCCTACCTCCACACTACTACTGTACAACACCCCTACCTCCACACTACTACTGTACAACACCCCTACCTCCACACTACTACTGTGCAACACCCCTACCATCACACTACTACTGTACAACACCCCTACCATCACACTACTACTGTACAACACCCCTACCATCACACGCCAGGACTGTACAACACCCCTACCTCCACACTACTACTGTACAACACCCCTACCTCCACACTACTACTGTACAACACCCCTACCTCCAAACTACTACTGTACAACACCCCTACCTCCACACTACTACTGTACAACACCTCTACCTCCACACTACTACTGTACAACACCCCTACCATCACACTACTACTGTATAACACCCCTACCATCACACTACTACTGTATAACACCCCTACCATCACACTACTACTGTATAACACCCCTACCATCACACTACTACTGTATAACACCCCTACCATCGCACATACTGTCATACACACGCCAGTAGTGTACAAAACCCCTAGCACCACACTATAGCACTATATCAACTTTATAATAAACCACAGAACTCTACATCCACTTTATAGCTAACCACACAACACTGCATTCACCTCATAACTAGCCACACAATACTACATCCATCTTATAACTAACGAAACAACACTACATCCACCTCATAACTAACCACTCAGCACTACATCCACTTCATTACTAACCAATCAACACTACATCTATCTTATAACTAACGAAACAACACTACATCCACCTCATAACTAACCACTCAGCACTACATCCACTTCATTACTAACCAATCAACACTACATCCATCTTATAACTAACCAAACAACACTACAGCCACCTCATAACTAACCACTCAGCACTACATCCACTTCATTACTAACCAATCAACACTACATCCATCTTATAACTAACCAAACAACACTACAGCCACCTCATAACTAACCACTCAGCACTACATCCACTTCATTACTAACCAATCAACACTACATCCATCTTATAACTAACCAAACAACACTACAGCCACCTCATAATTAACCACTCAACACTACATCCACCTCATTACTACCCACTCAGCAGTACATCCATCTCGTTACTAATCAGTCATCATTCTATCCACCTCATCACCAGTGTGTTTACATTATAAGTGACAGTTCAGCAAGTGCACTGTAGTAAAGATGTAGTTATGAATTAAGACCCAATAATGCCGACTACGACAGTGAGGACCATAATTGGTTACTGAAGAGCAGGAGGATTTGTACTGTTGTTAAGCCATACTGACACACCTCAATACTAATGATAATAATGGAAAACAAAAAAATGATAAAGCTAAATAAATAACAATGAGCCGTTATGTCTCGCACTTAACATAAAAAATAAATGTTCATGTGTGAACAGGACAGCTCGTTCATACATAATGAACCAATTATATAAACACTCACTATTCTTACTTTACAACCACTGAAAAGCACGAGTCTTACTTTATAACCAGTGAAAAGCATGAATCTTACTTTATAACCAGTGGAAAGCACGAGTCTTACTTTATGACCACTGGAAAGCACGAGTTTTACTTTATAACCAGTGGAAAGCACGAGTCTTACTTTATAACCAGTGGAAAGCACGAGTCTTACTTTATAACCAGTGGAAAGCACGAGTCTTACTTTATAACCAGTGGAAAGCATGAGTCTTACTTTATAACCAGTGGAAAGCACGAGTCTTACTTTATAACCAGTGGAAAGCACGAGTTTTACTTTATAACCAGTGGAAAGCACGAGTCTAACTTTATAACCAGTGGAAAGCACGAGTCTTACTTTATAACCAGTGGAAAGCACGAGTCTTACTTTATAACCAGTGGAAAGCACGAGTTTTACTTTATAACCAGTGGAAAGCACGAGTTTCACTTTATAATCAGCGGAAAGCACGAGTCTTACTTTATAACCAGTGGAAAGCACGAGTTTTACTTTATAACCAGTGGAAAACACGAGTTTTACTTTATAACCAGTGGAAAGCACGAGTTTTACTTTATAACCAGTGAAAAGTACGAGTCTTACTTCATAAAAAGTGGAAAGCATGAGTCTTACTTTATAACCAGTGGAAAGCACGTTTTGAAAGCACGAGTTTTACTTTATAACCAGTGGAAAGCACGAGTTTTACTTTATAACCAGTGGAAAGCACGAGTCTTACTTTATAACCAGTGGAAAGCACGAGTCTTACTTTATAACCAGTGGAAAGCACGAGACTTACTTTATAACCAGTGGAAAGCACGAGTTTTACTTTATAACCAGTGGAAAGCACGAGTCTTATTATATAATCAGTGGAAAGCACGAGTCTTACTATATAATCAGTGGAAAGCACGAGTCTTACTATATAACCAGTGGAAAGCACGAGTTTTACTTTATAACCAGTGGAAAGCACGAGTTTTACTTTATAACCACTGGAAAGCACGAGTTTTACTTTATAACCAGTGGAAATCACGAGTCTTCCTTTCTAACCAGTGGAAACCACAAGTCTTACTTTATAACCAGTGGAAAGCACGAGTCTTACTTTATAACAAGTGGAAAGCACGAGTTTTACTTCATAACCAGTGGAAAGCAAGAGACTTACTTTATAACCAGTGGAAAGCACGAATCTTACTTTATAACCAGTGGAAAGCACGAGTTTTACTTTATAACCAGTGGAAAGCACGAGTTTTACTTTATAACCAGTGGAAAGCACAAGTCTTACTTTATAACCAGTGGAAAGCACGAGTCTTACTTTATAACCAGTGGAAAGCACGAGGTTTACTTTATAACCAGTGGAAGCACGAGTCTTACTTTATAACCAGTGGAAAGCACGAGTTTTACTTTATTACCAGTGGAAAGCACGAGTCTTACTTTATAACCAGTGGAAAGCACGAGGTTTACTTTATAACCAGTGGAAAGCACGAGTCTTACTTTATAACCAGCGGAAAGCACGAGTCTTACTTTATAACCAGTGGAAAGCATGAGTCTTACTTTATAACCAGTGGAAAGCACGTTTTGAAAGCACGAGTTTTACTTTATAACCAGTGGAAAGCACGAGTTTTACTTTATAAACAAGGGAAAGCACGAGTCATACTTTATAACCAGTGGAAAGCACGAGGTTTACTTTATAACCAGTGGAAAGCACGAGTCTTACTTTATAACCAGCGGAAAGCACGAGTCTTACTTTATAACCAGTGGAAAGCATGAGTCTTACTTTATAACCAGTGGAAAGCACGTTTTGAAAGCACGAGTTTTACTTTATAACCAGTGGAAAGCACGAGTTTTACTTTATAAACAAGGGAAAGCACGAGTCATACTTTATAACCAGTGGAAAGCATGAGTCTTATTTTATAACCAGTGGAAAGCACGTTTTACTTTATAACCAGTGGAAAACAAGAGTCTTACTTTATAACCAGTGGAAAGCACGAGTTTTACTTTATAACCAGTGGAAAGCACGAGACTTACTATATAATCAGTGGAAAGCACGAGTCTTACTATATAACCAGTGGAAAGCACGAGTCTTACTTTATAACCAGTGGAAAGCACGAGTCTTACTTTATAACCAGTGGAAAGCACAAGTCTTACTATGTAATCAGTGGAAAACACGAGTCTTACTATATAATCAGTGGAAAGCACTAGTCTTACAATATAATCAGTGGAAAGCACGAGTCTTACTTTATAACCAGTGGTAAGCAAGAGTCTTACTTTATAACCAGTGGAAAGCACGAGTCTTACTATATAATCAGTGGAAAGCACGAGTCTTACTTTATAACCAGTGGAAAGCAAGAGTCTTACTTTATAACCAGTGGAAAGCACGAGTTTTACTTTATATCCAGTGGAAAGCACGAGTCTTACCTTATAACCAGTGGAAAGCACGAGTCTTACTTTATAACCAGTGGAAACAGTTGCACGACGTCACTATTATCACAGCCTCAAAGGATAATTTAGTATGCAAATGGCGTAGTGGAGAATGAGACTTGATGACACAGTTATAAACATGGCTGAAGAAGGTATGGGAGGAGGAGTAAGCAGGTAAGTCTCCTCCTGGTCACTGATACGGAGGGTCAAAACAATATATCCAGGACCTGCACAGACTCTGTACATGTTTGGTGAAATGAAAGAAAGTGGATGTGTGGCAACACTGGCATATCTTACAGAGGAAAATGTACATCTAAACAACCTTGAAAATGTCTGAACTGGCTTAAGAGAGGTAAATGCTGGTATGGGGAAGGATACAGGTTTGGCCATCTACAAATTACCATGATAAAGTAGTTAGTTACTGAGCGGTGTCAAACCCATCATCATGTATTAGGGACAACATATCCTTCATCAGAAAACATGTCCTACCTTCGTCACATGGACCAAACAACAACAACAACCACACGAGCACATAACTTGGTCACTCTCTTCACAAGTGGTAAAGATCGTAACTGAAGGACTCAGCCACGTTCAGCACACCCCACCAAAATAACACAGACACATACCATGTAAGACCCTCTGTTATATATATATATATATATATATATATATATATATATATATATATATATATATATATATATATATATATATATTTATTTATATTTATTTATTATACTTTGTCGCTGTCTCCCGCGTTTGCGAGGTAGCGCAAGGAAACAGACGAAAGAAATGGCCCAACCCTCTCCCATACACATGTATATACATACGTCCACACACGCAAATATACATACCTACACAGCTTTCCATGGTTTACCCCAGACGCTTCACATGCCCTGATTCAATCCACTGACAGCACGTCAACCCCGGTATACCACATCGCTCCAATTCACTCTATTCCTTGCCCTCCTTTCACCCTCCTGCATGTTCAGGCCCCGATCACACAAAATCTTTTTCACTCCATCTTTCCACCTCCAATTTGGTCTCCCTCTTCTCCTCGTTCCCTCCACCTCCGACACATATATCCTCTTGGTCAATCTTTCCTCACTCATTCTCTCCATGTGCCCAAACCACTTCAAAACACCCTCTTCTGCTCTCTCAACCACGCTCTTTTTATTTCCACACATCTCTCTTACCCTTACGTTACTCACTCTATCAAACCACCTCACACCACACATTTTCCTCAAACATCTCATTTCCAGCACATCCATCCTCCTGCGCACAACTCTATCCATAGCCCACGCCTCGCAACCATACAACATTGTTGGAACCACTATTCCTTCAAACATACCCATTTTTGCTTTCCGAGATAATGTTCTCGACTTCCACACATTCTTCAAGGCCCCCAGAATTTTCGCCCCCTCCCCCACCCTATGATCCACTTCCGCTTCCATGGTTCCATCCGCTGCCAGATCCACTCCCAGATATCTAAAACACTTCACTTCCTCCAGTTTTTCTCCATTCAAACTCACCTCCCAATTGACTTGACCCTCAACCCTACTGTACCTAATAACCTTGCTCTTATTCACATTTACTCTTAACTTTCTTCTTCCACACACTTTACCAAACTCAGTCACCAGCTTCTGCAGTTTCTCACATGAATCAGCCACCAGGAAAATGAAACACGATAAGTTCCCAAGTGCACTTTCGTGTAATAATCACATCATCAGGGGAGACACAAGAGAGAAATATAAGTTAGTTGATATACATCGAAGAGACGAAGCTAGGACGCCATTTGGTAAACATGTGATTGTCCAAAACATGCAACGAGCGTTCATAAACTTATCGTTTTACAAATCTTAACAATAAAGTTATCTAATTTGTATAGACCATCACTAAAATTAAGATTATAATTCTTTGTGTATTATTCAATAATAGAAGATTCAATGATATTTCTCTTGGTAATAGAGCTAATAACTGAGATGGCGTTACTCCAGTCAATACAATGATCACAGTTTTTAACATGATTAAACAAGGCATTTGATTCTTGTCCCGTTCTTATACTATATTTATGTTGCTTAAGTCTAACAGAAAGATCCTTACCAGTCTGACCAACATAAAATTTATCACAGTTTCCACAAGGCACTTTTGTGTCTTCCCTGATGATGTGATTATTACACGAAAGTGCACTTGGGAACTTTCCGTGTTTCATTTTCCCCGTGGACTCATAGGAATATCTTGATCACGCGCAAAATTGTGATCCTTTCCAATATATATATATATATATATATATATATATATATATATATATATATATATATATATATATATGAAGGTGAAACACAAGAAAATGAAACATAAGTTCCCAAGTGCACTTTCATGTGGTATTCACATCATAAAGGAGGATACAAGAATTAGATATAGAACAGTCACTTCATATACAAGGAAGAGACGTAGCCAAAACAATAGAAATGAATAAATATATGAAATAAAATTAAATAAAAAAGTAAAAGAGAATCAAGTTGGTGTATGTAATGTGTACAAACAATGTGAGTATGTGCCAGAACCTGTGTACTGTGATCACAACCTAACTAACTTTAGAAACCGTGTGATGAGAACACATTTAACAATGGAAAATGTTCCGTAGCTTCAGTTTGAAAAGTAAACAGATAAAA
Source organism: Panulirus ornatus (assembly GCF_036320965.1). NCBI lineage: Eukaryota > Metazoa > Arthropoda > Malacostraca > Decapoda > Palinuridae > Panulirus > Panulirus ornatus. The sequence goes on from NC_092225.1 coordinate 33,438,445, forward strand.
TGTGGGATGTGATGAAGGAGATATGATGGAGACACTAGAGGAGATATGTAAGGTAGGTAACCACTACAAACATGGGAGACACATATACATATGACCAGCCAGCCAGCGAGAAGGTCTCAATCAGACAACGAGAAGGACGAGCAATTTACAGCTGGAGAAAAACCATGAGAGACCTTGATAAGATAACCCAGCCAAGTCACGTACATCATAAACTTAAGATGTCACAAACATGATCAAGGAAGAACAAATCTTTAATAAAATGACAAATAACCCAATATCTTTATTCCTATGAAACAGTCAATCCAGGACTCTATTAATCCAGTCAAAACACATGGTATTATGCAATGATGATTGCTGTACTAAGGCAATGTTTGAGTGAGCCACAGTAAGACACAAGTTCACACACATCATCAAGTTAACACTTCCACACGGTCATTATGGTCAATAACCTCAGCCACATCCCAACAAAATACGTATTCATATTAAAATGCAAAACATCTTTTGCATGACCATTAAATATACTCCAGAGAAAAACTATTTACATTCTGGTAGCAATCGTGAAATTGTGACAGTGAGTGACATCGGTCAACAAGGCTACAATACACAAACTCTTGAAAACAACATGAATTTCAATGTGGCTAACTTTCTGGAGCATGAGGAAGTCATCACAACACAACATGAATTTCAATGTGGCTAACTTTCTGGAGCATGAGGAAGTCATCACAACACAACATGAATTTCAATGTGGCTAACTTTCTGGAGCATGAGGAAGTCATCACAACACAACATGAATTTCAATGTGGCTAACTTTCTGGAGCATGAGGAAGTCAACACAACACAACATGAATTTCAATGTGGCTAACTTTCTGGAGCATGAGGAAGTCATCACAACACAACATGAATTTCAATGTGGCTAACTTTCTGGAGCATGAGGAAGTCAACACAACACAACAAGAATTTCAATGTGGCTAACTTTCTGGAGCATGAGGAAGTCATCACAACATGAATTTCAATGTGGCTAACTTTCTGGAGCATGAGGAAGTCAACACAAAACAACATGAATTTCAATGTGGCTAACTTTCTGGAGCATGAGGAAGTCAACACAAAACAACATGAATTTCAATGTGGCTAACTTTCTGGAGCATGAGGAAGTCAACACAACACAACAAGAATTTCAATGTGGCTAACTTTCTGGAGCATGAGGAAGTCAACACAAAACAACATGAATTTCAATGTGGCTAACTTTCTGGAGCATGAGGAAGTCAACACAACACAACAAGAATTTCAATGTGGCTAACTTTCTGGAGCATGAGGAAGTCAACACAAAACAACATGAATTTCAATGTGGTTAACTTTCTGGAGCATGAGGAAGTCAACACAACACAACATGAATTTCAATGTGGCTAACTTTCTGGAGCATGAGGAAGTCAACACAACACAACATGAATTTCAATGTGGCTAACTTTCTGGAGCATGAGGAAGTCAACACAACACAACATGAATTTCAATGTGGCTAACTTTCTGGAGCATGAGGAAGTCAACACAAAACAACATGAATTTCAATGTGGCTAACTTTCTGGAGCATGAGGAAGTCAACACAAAACAACATGAATTTCAATGTGGTTAACTTTCTGGAGCATGAGGAAGTCAACACAACACAACATGAATTTCAATGTGGCTAACTTTCTGGAGCATGAGGAAGTCAACACAAAACAACATGAATTTCAATGTGGCTAACTTTCTGGAGCATGAGGAAGTCAACACAAAACAACATGAATTTCAATGTGGTTAACTTTCTGGAGCATGAGGAAGTCAACACAACACAACATGAATTTCAATGTGGTTAACTTTCTGGAGCATGAGGAAGTCAACACAAATGTTATCCTAACCCAGCTGAATAACTTGGCAGTCATAATGTATAACATCCTAACTAGTTAAAACTGGTGAGTTACATCCAACCAACTTACAAGACACGTCAACAATCTTCATCATCATAATAATAGTGAAGTTGATCATTCTTTCCAGAACATGTTCATCGTCCATGGCAGGTGATTATACTGGATAATAATGTGTTCACACATCTCTCACAACCCATAATTAATGTGTTCACACATCTCTCACAACCCAAAATTAATGTGTTCACACATCTCTCACAACCCATAATTAATGTGTTCACACATCTCTCACAACCCATAATTAATGTGTTCACACATCTCTCAAAACCCAAAATTAATGTGTTCACACATCTCTCACAACCCATAATTAATGTGTTCACACATCTCTCACAACCCATAATTAATGTGTTCACACATCTCTCACAACCCATAATTAATGTGTTCACACATCTCTCACAACCCATAATTAACGTGTTCACACATCTCTCACAACCCATAATTAATGTGTTCACACATCTCTCACAACCCATAATTAATGTGTTCACACATCTCTCACAACCCATAATTAATGTGTTCACACATCTCTCACAACCCAAAATTAATGTGTTCACACATCTCTCACAACCCATAATTAATGTGTTCACACATCTCTCACAACCCATAATTAATGTGTTCACACATCTCTCACAACCCATAATTAACGTGTTCACACATCTCTCACAACCCATAATTAATGTGTTCACACATCTCTCACAACCCATAATTAATGTGTTCACACATCTCTCACAACCCATAATTAATGTATTCACACATCTCTCACAACCCATAATTAATGTATTCACACATCTCTCACAACCCATAATTAATGTGTTCTCATATCTCTCACAACCCATAATTAATGTATTCACACATCTCTCACAACCCATAATTAATGTGTTCACACATCTCTCACAATCCATAATGTGTTCACACATCTCACAACCCATAATTAATGTGTTCACACATCTCTCACAACCCATAATTAATGTATTCACACATCGCTCACAACCCATAACTAATGTGTTCACACATCTCTCACAACCCATAATTAATGTGTTCAAACATCTCTCACAACCCATAATTAATGTGTTCACACATCTCTCACAACCCATAATTAATGTGTTCACACATCTCTCATAATCCATAATAAATGTGTTCACACATCTCTCACAACCCAAAATTAATGTGTTCACACATCTCTCACAACCCATAATTAATGTATTCACACATCGCTCACAACCCATAATTAATGTGTTCACTCATCTCTCACAACCCATAATTAATGTGTTCACACATCTCTCACAACCCATAATTAATGTGTTCACACATCTCTCACAACCCATAATTAATGTGTTCACACATCTCTCACAACCCATAATTAATGTATTCACACATCTCTCACAACCCATAATTAATGTATTCACACATCTCTCACAACCCATAATTAATGTGTTCACACATCTCACAACCCATAATTAATGAGTTCACACATCTCTCACAACCCATAATTAATGTGTTCACACATCTCTCACAATCCATAATAAATGTGTTCACACATCTCTCACAACCCATAATTAATGTGTTCACACATCTCTCACAATCCATAATAAACGTGTTCACACATCTCTCACAACCCATAATTAATGTGTTCACACATCTCTCACAACCCATAATTAATGTATTCACACATCTCTCACAACCCATAATTAATGTGTTTACACATCTTTCACAACCCATAATAAATGTGTTCACACATCTCTCACAACCGATAATTAATGTGTTTACACATCTCTCACAACCCATAATTAATGTATTCACACATCTCTCACAACCCATAATTAATGTATTCACACATCTCTCACAACCCATTATTAATGTGTTCACACATCTCTCACAACCCATAATTAATGTATTCACACATCGCTCACAACCCATAACTAATGTGTTCACACATCTCTCACAACCCATAATTAATGTGTTCACACATCTCTCACAACCCATTATTAATGTGTTCACAAATCTCTCACAACCCATAATTAATGTGTTCACACATCTCTCACAACCCATAATTAATGTGTTCACACATCTCTCACAACACATAATTAATGTGTTCACACATCTCTCACTATCCATAATTAATGTATTCACACATCTCTCAACCCATAATTAATGTGTTCATACATCTCTCACAACCCATAATTAATGTATTCACACATCTCTCACAACCCATAATTAATGTGTTCACACAGCTCTCACAATCCATAATAAATGTGTTCACACATCTCTCACAACCCATAATTAATGTGTTCACACATCTCTCACAACCCATAATTAATGTGTTCACACATCTCTCACAACCCATAATTAATGTATCCACACATCTCTCACAACCCATAATTAATGTGTTCACACAGCTCTCACAATCCATAATAAATGTGTTCACACATCTCTAACAACCCATAATTAATGTATTCACACATCTCTCACAACCCATAATTAATGTGTTCACACATCTCTCACAACCCATAATTAATGTGTTCACACATCTCTCACAACCCATAATTAATGTGTTCACACATCCTCACAACCCATAATTAATGTATTCACACATCTCTCACAACCCATAATTAATGTGTTCACACATCTCTCACAACCCATAATTAATGTGTTCACACATCTCTCACAACCCATAATTAATGTATTCACACATCTCTCAAAACCCATAATTAATGTTTTCACACAGCTCTCACAATCCATAATTAATGTGTTCACACACCGCTCACAACCCATAATTAATGTGTTCACATCTCTCACAACCCATAATTAATGTGTTCACATCTCTCACAACCCATAATTAATGTGTTCACACATCTCTCACAACCCATAATCAATGTGTTCACACATCTCTCACAACCCATAATAAATGTGTTCACACATCTCTCACAACCCATAATTAATGTGTTCACACATCTCTCACAACCCATAATTAATGTGTTCACACATCTCACAACCCATAATTAATGTATTCACACATCTCTCACAACCCATAATTATGTGTTCACACAGCTCTCACAATCCATAATTAATGTGTTCACACATCGCTCACAACCCATAATTAATGTTCACACATCTCTCACAACCCATAATTAATGTGTTCACACATCTCTCACAACCCATAATTAATGTGTTCACACATCTCTCACAATCCATAATTAATGTATTCACACATCTCTCACAACCCATAATTAATGTGTTCACACATCTCTCACAATCCATAATTAATGTGTTCACACATCTCTCACAACCCATAATTAATGTGTTCACACATCTCTCACAACCCATAATTAATGTGTTCACACATCTCTCACAACCCACAATTAATGTGTTCACACATCTGTCACAACCCATAATTAATGTGTTCACACATCTCTCACAACCCTTAATTAATGTGTTCACACATCTCTCACAACCCATAATTAATGTGTACACACATCTCTCACAACCCATAATTAATGTGTTCACATCTCTCACAACCCATAATTAATGTGTTCACACATCTCTCACAATCCATAATTAATGTGTTCACACATCTCTCACAACCCATAATTAATGTGTTCACACATCTCTCACAACCCATAATTAATGTGTACACACATCTCTCAAAATTCATAATTAATGTGTTCACATCTCTCACAACCCATAATTAATGTGTTCACACATCGCTCACAACCCATAATTAATGTGTTCACACATCTCTCACAACCCATAATTAATGTGTTCACACATCTCTCACAACCCATAATTAATGTGTTCACACATCTCTCACAACCCATAATTAATGTATTCACACATCTCTCACAACCCATAATTAATGTGTTCACACATCTCTCACAACCCATAATTAATGTGTTCACACATCTCTCACAACCCATAATTAATGTGTTCACACATCGCTCACAACCCATAATTAATGTGTTCACACATCTCTCACAACCCATAATTAATGTATTCACACATCGCTCACAACCCATAATTAATGTGTTCACACATCTCTCACAACCCATAATTAATGTGTTCACACATCTCTCACAATTCATAATTAATGTGTTCACACATCTCTCACAACCCATAATTAATGTGTTCACACATCTCTCACAACCCATAATTAATGTGTTCACACATCTCTCACAACCCATAATCAATGTGTTCACACATCTTTCACAACCCATAATTAATGTGTTCACACATCTCTCACAACCCATAATTAATGTGTTCACACATCTCTCACAACCCATAATTAATGTATTCACACATCTCTCACAACCCATACTTAATGTGTTCACACATCTCTCACAACCCATAATTAATGTGTTCACACATCTCTCACAACCCATAATTAATGTGTTCACACCTCTCACAACCCATAATTAATGCATTCACATCTCTCACAACCCATAATCAATGTATTCACACATCTCTCACAACCCATAATTAATGTGTTCACACATCTCTCAACCCATAATTAATGTGTTCACACATCGCTCAAAACCCATAATTAATGTGTTCACACATCTCTCACAACCCATAATTAATGTGTTCACACATCTCTCACAACCCATAATTAATGTGTTCACACATCTCTCACAACCCATAATTAATGTGTTCACACATCTCTCACAACCCATAATTAATGTGTTCACAAATCTCTCACAACCCATAATTAATGTGTTCACACATCTCTCACAACCCATAATTAACGCGTTCACACATCGCTCACAACCCATAATTAATGTGTTCACACATCTCTCACAACCCATAATTAATGTGTTCACACATCTCTCACAACCCATAATTAATGTGTTCACACATCTCTCACAACCCATAATTAATGTGTTCACACATCTCTCACAACCCATAATTAATGTGTTCATACATCGCTCACAACCCATAATTGTCTTCACACATCGCTCACAACCCATAATTAATGTGTTCACACATCTCTCACAACCCATAATTAATGTGTTCACACATCGCTCACAACCCATAATTAATGAGTTCACACATCGCTCACAACCCATAATTAGTGTTCACACATCTCTCACAACCCATAATTAATGTGTTCACACATCTCTCACAACCCATAATTAATGTGTTCACACATCTCTCACAACCCATAATTATTGTGTTCACACATCTCTCACAACCCATAATTAATGTGTTCACACATCTCTCACAAATCATAATCAACATGGCGAGGGAAAGAAGTGACTGGGAAGAGGTAAACTATGTGAGATGTATTATACTGGCTGGAGGAGTGCTAGCAGACGGGGATGCTCTATATGTAGAGGGTAGCGTTGCCAACTTACATTAAGAAATAACATGATACTGGCTGGCACAAGAGACAGTACAATGCTGCCTCGGATACACAAAGGGGTTATATGTACAAAAAGAGAGAACTCTTAGAACATCTTTTATATCAAAGATACAGACTCTTCAACACCTTGGTATGTACCAAGACACTCACCATATGATGGTACACAAACTTGAAACTCCAGTGTACAAGTAAGTATAAAGTGTACTACATGGGCTGGGGGCCTGTACTCAACAATCTGATCCACCAACACAACACAACAACAGCCCAGGATGCTGGGGGTACAACACAACAACCCAGGATGCTGGGGGTACAACACAACAACAACCCAGGATGCTGGGGGTACAACACAACAACAACAGCCCAGGATGCTGGGGGTACAACACAACAACAACCCAGGATGCTGGGGGTACAACACAACAACAACAACCCAGGATGCTGGGGGTACAACACAACAACAACAACCCAGGATGCTGGGGGTACAACACACAACAACCCAGGATGCTGGGGTACAACACAACAACAACCCAGGATGCTGGGGGTACAACACAACAACAACAACCCAGGATGCTGGGGGTACAACACAACAACAACAACCCAGGATGCTGGGGGTACAACACAACAACAACCCAGGATGCTGGGGGTACAACACAACAACAACACCCAGGATGCTGGGGGTACAACACAACAACAACAACCCAGGATGCTGGGGTACAACAAACAACAACCCAGGATGCTGGGGGTACAACACAACAACAACCCAGGATGCTGGGGGTACAACACAACAACAACACCCAGGATGCTGGGGGTACAACACAACAACAACAACCCAGGATGCTGGGGGTACAACACAACAACAACCCAGGATGCTGGGGTACAACACAACAACAACCCAGGATGCTGGGGGTACAACACAACAACAACAGCCCAGGATGCTGGGGGTACAACACAACAACAACTCCAGGATGCTGGGGGTACAACACAACACAACAACCCAGGATGCTGGGGTACAACACAACAACAACCCAGGATGCTGGGGGTACAACACAACAACAACCCAGGATGCTGGGGGTACAACACAACAACAACAACCCAGGATGCTGGGGGTACAACACAACAACAACCAGGATGCTGGGGGTACAACACAACAACAACAACCAGGATGCTGGGGGTACAACACAACAACAACCCAGGATGCTGGGGGTACAAACACAACAACAACCCAGGATGCTGGGGGTACAACACAACAACAACAACCCAGGATGCTGGGGGTACAACACACAACAACAACCCAGGATGCTGGGGGTACAACACAACAACAACCCAGGATGCTGGGGGTACAACACAACAACAACAACCCAGGATGCTGGGGTACAACACAACAACAACAACCCAGGATGCTGGGGGTACAACACAACAACAACCCAGGATGCTGGGGGTACAACACAACAACAACCCAGGATGCTGGGGGTACAACACAAACAACAACCCAGGATGCTGGGGGTACAACACAACAACAACCCAGGATGCTGGGGGTACAACACAACAACAACAACCCAGGATGCTGGGGGTACAACACAACAACAACCCAGGATGCTGGGGTACAACACAACAACAACCCAGGATGCTGGGGGTACAACACAACAACAACAACCCAGGATGCTGGGGGTACAACACAACAACAACAACCCAGGATGCTGGGGGTACAACACAACAACAACCCAGGATGCTGGGGGTACAACACAACAACAACCCAGGATGCTGGGGGTACAACACAACAACAACCCAGGATGCTGGGGGTACAACACAACAACAACAACCCAGGATGCTGGGGGTACAACACAACAACAACAGCCCAGGATGCTGGGGGTACAACACAACAACAACCCCAGGATGCTGGGGGTACAACACAACAACAACAACCCAGGATGCTGGGGGTACAACACAACAACAACAACCCAGGATGCTGGGGTACAACACAACAACAACAACCCAGGATGCTGGGGGTACAACACAACAACAACCCAGGATGCTGGGGGTACAAACACAACAACAACCCAGGATGCTGGGGGTACAACACAACAACAAACCCAGGATGCTGGGGGTACAACACAACAACAACCCAGGATGCTGGGGGTACAACACAACAACAACCCAGATGCTGGGGGTACAACACAACAACAACCCCAGGATGCTGGGGTACAACACAACAACAAAACCCAGGATGCTGGGGTACAACACAACAACAACAACCCAGGATGCTGGGGGTACAACACAACAACAACCCAGGATGCTGGGGGTACAACACAACAAACAACCCAGGATGCTGGGGGTACAACACAACAACAACCCAGGATGCTGGGGGTACAACACAACAACAACCCAGGATGCTGGGGGTACAACCAACAACAACAACCCAGGATGCTGGGGGTACAACACAACAACAACCCAGGATGCTGGGGGTACAACACAACAACAACCCAGGATGCTGGGGGTACAACACAACAACAACAACCCAGGATGCTGGGGGTACAACACAACAACAACCCAGGATGCTGGGGGTACAACACAACAACAACACCAGGATGCTGGGGGTACAACACAACAACAACCCAGGATGCTGGGGGTACAACACAACAACAACCCAGGATGCTGGGGGTACAACACAACAACAACAACCCAGGATGCTGGGGGTACAACACAACAACAACCCAGGATGCTGGGGGTACAACACAACAACAACCCAGGATGCTGGGGGTACAACACAACAACAACCCAGGATGCTGGGGGTACAACACAACAACAACCCAGGATGCTGGGGGTACAACACAACAACAACAACCCAGGATGCTGGGGTACAACACAACAACAACAACCCAGGATGCTGGGGGTACAACACAACAACAACAACCCAGGATGCTGGGGGTACAACACAACAACAACACCCAGGATGCTGGGGGTACAAACACAACAACAACCCAGGATGCTGGGGGTACAACACAACACAACAACCCAGGATGCTGGGGGTACAACACACAACAACAACCCAGGATGCTGGGGGTACAACACACAACAACAACCCAGGATGCTGGGGGTACAACACAACAACAACCCAGATGCTGGGGTACAACACAACACCAGGATGCTGGGGGTACAACACAACAACAACCCAGGATGCTGGGGGTACAACACAACAACAACAGCCCAGGATGCTGGGGGTACAACACAACAACAACCCAGGATGCTGGGGGTACAACACAACAACAACAACCAGGATGCTGGGGGTACAACACAACAACAACAACCCAGGATGCTGGGGGTACAACACAACAACAACAACCCAGGATGCTGGGGGTACAACACAACAACAACAACCCAGGATGCTGGGGGTACAACACAACAACAACCCAGGATGCTGGGGGTACAACACAACAACAACACCCAGGATGCTGGGGGTACAACACAACAACCAACCCAGGATGCTGGGGGTACAACACAACAACAACACCAGGATGCTGGGGGTACAACACAACAACAACAGCCCAGGATGCTGGGGGTACAACACAACAACAACCCAGGATGCTGGGGGTACAACACAACAACAACCCAGGATGCTGGGGGTACAACACAACAACAACAACCCAGGATGCTGGGGGTACAACACAACAACAACAACCCAGGATGCTGGGGGTACAACACAACAACAACAACCCAGGATGCTGGGGGTACAACACAACAACAACCCAGGATGCAGGGGGTACACAACAACAACACCCAGGATGCTGGGGGTACAACACAACAACAACACCCAGGATGCTGGGGGTACAACACAACAACAACAACCCAGGATGCTGGGGGTACAACACAACAACAACCCAGGATGCTGGGGGTACAACACAACAACAACAACCCAGGATGCTGGGGGTACAACACAACAACAACCCAGGATGCTGGGGGGTACAACACAACAACAACACCCAGGATGCTGGGGGTACAACACAACAACAACCCAGGATGCTGGGGGTACAACACAACAACAACCCAGGATGCTGGGGGTACAACACAACAACAACCCAGGATGCTGGGGGTACAACACAACAACAACAACCCAGGATGCTGGGGGTACAACACAACAACAACAACCCAGGATGCTGGGGGTACAACACAACAACAACAACCCAGGATGCTGGGGGTACAACACAACAACAACCCAGGATGCTGGGGTACAACACAACAACAACAACCCAGGATGCTGGGGGTACAACACAACAACAACAACCCAGGATGCTGGGGGTACAACACAACAACAACCCAGGATGCTGGGGGTACAAGACAACAACAACAACCCAGGATGCTGGGGGTACAACACAACAACAACAGCCCAGGATGCTGGGGGTACAACACAACAACAACCCAGGGTGCTGGGGGTACAATACAACAACAACCCAGGATGCTGGGGGTACAACACAACAACAACAACCCAGGATGCTGGGGGTACAACACAACAACAACCCAGGATGCTGGGGGTACAACACAACAACAACCCAGGATGCTGGGGGTACAACACCTCACCACCAGCTCGCACTTGCCGCCACACCACAAAACCAACCTAACCTGATATCAAACAAACCACAAAACCAACCTAACCTGTTATTAAACAAACTACAAAACCAACCTAACCTAACCTAACTTAACCTGAACTGATATTAAACAAACCACAAAACCAACCTAACCTGATATTAAACAAACTACAAAACCAACCTAACCTGATATTAAACAAACCACAAAACCAACCTAACCTGATTTTAAACAAACTACAAAACCAACCTAACCTGATATTAAACAAACTACAAAACCAACCTAACCTGACAGTACCAAGCTAAACAGAAAAAGCAGCTAAAGCTGTAGTTAAGCAGAACATCAGACATCACACCACATAATGAGATCAACCAACTGAGGGAAGACCGCTAGCAGAACACGAGCCACGTAAGTACGTGTCTCTCTGCTGACGGAGGTTCTTATCAGCTCTTCTCTCTCTCTCTCTCTAGTGGGAAGCCACGTGTGTCCTTCCATGCTTGCCTTTATCTCTGATGCCATTCTACGTGTGGGTTCTACTTGTGACCTGGAGGGCCAGCAGTGTGGCGCCTGCTGGTGACCTGGAGGGCCAGGTATGACTCCTGCTGATGACCTGGAGGGCCAGGTGTGTGGCTGCTACTGGAGACCTGGAGCTACAGGTGTGTGGCTGGTGCTGGTGACCTGGAGGGCCAGGTATGACTCCTGCTGATGACCTGGAGGGCCAGGTGTGTGGCTGCTACTGGAGACCTGGAGCTACAGGTGTGTGGCTGGTGCTGGTGACGTGGAGTGTCAAGTGTGTGGCTCCTGCTGGTGACCTGGAGCGTCGTGTGTGGCTCCTACTAGTGACCTGTAGGGCCACGTGTGTGGTTACTGCCGGTGACCTGGAAGGTCAAGTGTGTCTACATGCATGTTGTGCCAGTAATATGTACCATGCATGTTGTGCCAGTAATATGTACCATGCATGTTGTGCCAGTAAGATGTACCATGCATGTTGTGCCAGTAATATGTACCATGCATGTTGTGCCAGTAATATGTACCATGCATGTTGTGCCAGTAGGATTACCATGCATGTTGTGCAGTAAGATGTACCATGCATGTTGTGCCAGTAATATGTACCATGCATGTTGTGCCAGTAAGATGTACCATGCATGTTGTGCCAGTAAGATGTACCATGCATGTTGTGCCAGTAATATGTACCATGCATGTTGTGCCAGTAAGATGTACCATGCATGTTGTGCCAGTAAGATGTACCATGCATGTTGTGCCAGTAATATGTACCATGCATGTTGTGCCAGTAGGATGTACCATGCATGTTGTGCCAGTAAGATGTACCATGCATGTTGTGCCAGTAATATGTACCATGCATGTTGTGCCAGATAGAATGTACCATGCATGTTGTGCCAGTAAGGATGTACCATGCATGTTGTGCCAGTAAGATGTACCATGCATGTTGTGCCAGTAATATGTACCATGCATGTTGTGCCAGTAGATATGTACCATGCATGTTGTGCCAGTAAGATGTACCATGCATGTTGTGCCAGTAGGATGTACCATGCATGTTGTGCCAGTAAGATGTACCATGCATGTTGTGCCAGTAAGATGTACCATGCATGTTGTGCCAGTAAGATGTACCATGTACCATGCATGTTGTGCCAGTAAGATGTACCATGCATGTTGTGCCAGTAAGATGTACCATGCATGTTGTGCCAGTAAGATGTACCATGCATGTTGTGCCAGTAATATGTACCATGCATGTTGTGCCAGTAAGATGTACCATGCATGTTGTGCCAGTAGGATGTACCATGCATGTTGTGCCAGTAAGATGTACCATGCATGTTGTGCCAGTAAGATGTACCATGCATGTTGTGCCAGTAAGATGTACCATGCATGTTGTGCCAGTAAGATGTACCATGCATGTTGTGCCAGTAATATGTACCATGCATGTTGTGCCAGTAAGATGTACCATGCATGTTGTGCCAGTAAGATGTACCATGCATGTTGTGCCAGTAAGATGTACCATGCATGTTGTGCCAGTAGGATGTACCATGCATGTTGTGCCAGTAGGATGTACCATGCATGTTGTGCCAGTAATATGTACCATGCATGTTGTGCCAGTAGGATGTACCATGCATGTTGTGCCAGTAGGATGTACCATGCATGTTGTGCCAGTAAAATGTACCATGCATGTTGTGCCAGTAGGATGTACCATGCATGTTGTGCCAGTAAGATGTACCATGCATGTTGTGCCAGTAAGATGTACCATGCATGTTGTGCCAGTAAGATGTACCATGCATGTTGTGCCAGTAGGATGTACCATGCATGTTGTGCCAGTAAGATGTACCATGCATGTTGTGCCAGTAAGATGTACCATGCATGTTGTGCCAGTAATATGTACCATGCATGTTGTGCCAGTAATATGTACCATGCATGTTGTGCCAGTAGGATGTACCATGCATGTTGTGCCAGTAGGATGTACCATGCATGTTGTGCCAGTAAGATGTACCATGCATGTTGTGCCAGTAAGATGTACCATGCATGTTGTGCCAGTAAGATGTACCATGCATGTTGTGCCAGTAAGATGTACCATGCATGTTGTGCCAGTAGGATGTACCATGCATGTTGTGCCAGTAAGATGTACCATGCATGTTGTGCCAGTAAGATGTACCATGCATGTTGTGCCAGTAAGATGTACCATGCATGTTGTGCCAGTAAGATGTACCATGCATGTTGTGCCAGTAGGATGTACCATGCATGTTGTGCCAGTAAGATGTACCATGCATGTTGTGCCAGTAAGATGTACCATGCATGTTGTGCCAGTAAGATGTACCATGCATGTTGTGCCAGTAAGATGTACCATGCATGTTGTGCCAGTAGGATGTACCATGCATGTTGTGCCAGTAAGATGTACCATGCATGTTGTGCCAGTAAGATGTACCATGCATGTTGTGCCAGTAAGATGTACCATGCATGTTGTGCCAGTAAGATGTACCATGCATGTTGTGCCAGTAGGATGTACCATGCATGTTGTGCCAGTAAGATGTACCATGCATGTTGTGCCAGTAAGATGTACCATGCATGTTGTGCCAGTAAGATGTACCATGCATGTTGTGCCAGTAATATGTACCATGCATGTTGTGCCAGTAGGATGTACCATGCATGTTGTGCCAGTAAGATGTACCATGCATGTTGTGCCAGTAAGATGTACCATGCATGTTGTGCCAGTAAGATGTACCATGCATGTTGTGCCAGTAAGATGTACCATGCATGTTGTGCCAGTAGGATGTACCATGCATGTTGTGCCAGTAAGATGTACCATGCATGTTGTGCCAGTAGGATGTACCATGCATGTTGTGCAAGCAGGATAGGGAGCTGTGGTTTCGGTGCATTCATTACATATATCAGGTAGATAATGGATGTGAGCGGATGTGGCCCTTCTTGGTCTGTTCCTGGCGCTACCTCGGTAACGCGGGATACGGCGTCAAGTGTGTGTGTGTGTGTGTGTGTGTGTGTGTGTGTGTGTGTGTGTGTGTGTGTGTGTGTGTGTGTGTTTTTCCAAAAGAAGGAACAGAGAAGGGGACCAGGTGAGGATATTCCCTCTAAGGCCCAGTCCTCTGTTCTTAACGCTACCTCGCTAATGCGGGAAATGGCGAATAGAATGAAAGAAATATATATATATATATATATATATATATATATATATATATATATATATATATATATATATATATATATATATATATTTGTCTTTCTATAGATTCATTTACCTGGTCGTTACTCACTGGTTAACCCCAGGCAGGTAGGTAGGTAGGCAGGCAGGCAGGCAGGGGCCGGAGGTAAACTATCAGTTGACCAGCGTCATGAATAATGCCACATGTAAGAGCCTCCCTCCAGTCTTACTGCCTGCGACCACTTCATATTGCCAGGTAAAGCCAGCTGACTGCATGACGCCCCACCTATACCACATCATTCTACAAGTCTTCCATCTTCCTGAATGTACAGATCCAGCCACTTCAGTCTCTTTCGCATCATGTTTCTACCACAGCCTGTTTTACCCCCATCAAAGCCTGTAGCCTCCCCAGTAAAGCCTACCCATCACAACCTGAAGCCTCCCCACTACAGTATACAGCCTCCCCACTACAGCCTGTATAGCGTTCCTACAACATGCATTCTCCCAATCACAGCTTGTAGCCTGCACACCACAGCCTGTACAGCCCTTAGATCACAGCCTATACATCCCCACCACAGCCTGTACAGCCTCCCTACCGCAGCCAGTAAAGCCCCCATACCATAACATGTAGAGCTTCCCCACCACAGCCTGTACAGCCTTTCTACCATTGACTGTAGCCTCCCCATCACAGCCTGCACAGCCTCCCTACCAATGACTGTAGCCTCCCCACCACAGCCTCCCTACCATTGACTGTAGCCTTCCCACCACAGCCTCCCTACCATTGACTGTAGCCTTCCCACCACAGCCTGTATGGGCTCACAGCCACAGCCTATACAGTCCCTTACCACAGCCTGCACAGCTTCCCTATCACAACCTGTACAGCCTCCCACCACAGCCGGTACAGCCTTCACACTAAAACCTGAAGTTACCCTATCAAAGCCTGTACAACCTGCCCACCAAAGTCTGCAGCCTGCCCACAACAGTATGTTGCCTCACTACCACAGTCTACAGTTTGGTCACCCCAGCCTGTAGCCACCCTACCACAGCCTGTAGCCTGTTCATCACTGTCTGTGGCCACCCTACCACAGCCTGTAGCAACGATGCTGGAGGGACAAAATACAAACACCATCATCAGCTGCTCCGCCAACAATACACACATGGCTGGCTGGGGTCAGGAAAGTGCCCAACGCGGTAAGGTTCATTCTTCCGACTAGTGGACATCAGCATACCTACCATGAGTGAGGGTGTGGCCCATGACTCTCCTGCCCCGATCAATGGCAATATTGCGGCAGCGTTGCAAGGCCTCGTGCGCATGGCAGCCGCTCTGTGTGTGTGTGTGTGTACCCCAGCTGTGCCTGACTAAACCTACCCAGCTGTAGTAACTACTGTACCCTAGCTGTGCATGTCTTTATCTACCCCAGCTGTGGGAACTACTGTACCCCAGCTGTGCCTGACTAAACCTACCCAGCTGTAGTAACTACTGTACCCTAGCTGTGCATGTCTTTATCTACCCCAGCTGTGGGAACTACTGTACCCCAGCTGTGCCTGACTAAACCTACCCAGCTGTGGGAACTACTGTACCCTAGCTGTGCATGTCTTCATCTACCCCAGCTGTAGTAACTACTGTACCCCAGCTGTGCATGTCTTTATCTACCCCAGCTGTGGGAACTACTGTACCCCAGCTGTGGGAACTACTGTACCCCAGCTGTGGGAACTACTGTACTCCAGCTGTGGGAACTACTGTACCCTAGCTGTGCATGTCTTCATCTACCCCAGCTGTAGTAACTACTGTACCCCAGCTGTGCATGTCTTTATCTACCCCAGCTGTGGGAACTACTGTACCCCAGCTGTGGGAACTACTGTACCCCAGCTGTGGGAACTACTGTACCCCAGCTGTGGGAACTACTGTACCCTAGCTGTGCATGTCTTCATCTACCCCAGCTGTAGTAACTACTGTACCCCAGCTGTGCATGTCTTTATCTACCCCAGCTGTGGGAACTACTGTACCCCAGCAGTGTTTGTCTTCATCTACCCCAGCTGTGGGAACTACTGTACCCAGCTGTGGGAACTACTGTACCCCAGCAGTGTTTGTCTTCATCTACCCCAGCTGTGGGAACTACTGTACCCCAGCTGTGCATGTCTTTATCTACCCCAGCTGTGGGAACTACTGTACCCCAGCTGTGTTTGTCTTCATCTACCCCAGCTGTGGGAACTACTGTACCCCAGTAGTGTTTGTCTTCATCTACCCCAGCTGTGGGAACTACTGTACCCCAGCTGTGGGAACTACTGTACCCCAGCTGTGTTTGTCTTCATCTACCCCAGCTGTGCATGTCTTTATCTACCCCAGCTGTGGGAACTACTGTACCCCAGCAGTGTTTGTCTTCATCTACCCCAGCTGTGGGAACTACTGTACCCCAGCTGTGTTTGTCTTCATCTACCCCAGCTGTGCATGTCTTCATCTACCCCAGCTGTGGGAACTACTGTACCCCAGCAGTGTTTGTCTTCATCTACCCCAGCTGTGGGAACTACTGTACCCCAGCTGTGTTTGTCTTCATCTACCCCAGCTGTGGGAACTACTGTACCCCAGCTGTGTTTGTCTTCATCTACCCCAGCTGTGCATGTCTTCATCTACCCCAGCTGTGGGAACTACTGTACCCCAGTAGTGTTTGTCTTCATCTACCCCAGCTGTGGGAACTACTGTACCCCAGTAGTGTTTGTCTTCATCTACCCCAGCTGTGGGAACTACTGTACCCCAGCTGTGGGAACTACTGTACCCCAGCTGTGGGAACTACTGTACCCAAGCTGTGTTTGTCTTCATCTACCCCAGCTGTGGGAACTACTGTACCCCAGCTGTGTTTGTCTTCATCTACCCTAGCTGTGGGAACTACTGTACCCCAGCTGTGGGAACTACTGTACCCCAGCTGTGGGAACTACTGTACCCCAGCTGTGGGAACTACTGTACCCCAGCAGTGTTTGTCTTCATCTACCCCAGCTGTGGGAACTACTGCACCCCAGCTGTGTTTGTCTTCATCTACCCCAGCTGTGGGAACTACTGTACCCCAGCTGTGTTTGCTTTCATTACTGGAGTCACAAAAGTGTGTTGTCTATTCATTATGAAGAAATAATGCATCTTAAACCAAATCAAATGTTATTTCCTGTGATCTCTAATATGGCTACTGTCAATAGTTGCAACACTCAGAACAACTCCAAATTTCCCTCCAAATCTACAGAAATGGAGAAGTAGATGAAGCCAGGCAGGAGGGGAGGGGATCAGACTTCCACTTGACAGCAATCTCGAGCATACATGACCAACACAATATCATCACAAGTTACTTGTGTCTACATTGTACCACCATCTGAACTCCCTGATGCGCCTTACCTTAAAAACGTCTTTCATTTTTGCTAAACTCTTTTTGGTCTTCCTTTTTGTTTCCCTACGTCATACAAGCCACCCTATCCTTTAAGCCATATCAAATGTGGTAAAGGCAATATACGATCGCCCTAAATCTCAGATGGTGTTTCTACTGCCTGAAACATAAACTGGATCATCTTGTATACCTGGAAAATCGCTAAAGTTATGGTTGCCAACTTACATCCCTAAATAAGAAGCTATATAGCCAAGAAGGAGTGTGTGTACACTACTACTACCATCATCATCATCATCATGCAGTGAGTGGTGCCATGTTCTCAGTCATCCGGGCCGGGCCTAAGACAGTTGCCACCACAAACAGCAGCTCATATGAGCACGGTCGATCACCTCGAGAACACTTACAAATAATACTAAGGTAGCCAGCCAAGCTGTGGCCAACATGTAGGCCTCAGGTCGACCAACCTGGGCTATAACACTTCATATAGTCACCACATTATACAACCAAAATGTCACATAAAACACAGAAAAAGAACAGGAATGAACCATCGCTAATGATAAAAAATAAACCAAAATATTTTGACACTAACAAAACACAGACCAAGGACCACAATTTCACTATCCCCTCAAAACATAAGGTACTTTGATAAAAGATTACCATTGTATGAATGTTATTCTAAAATAGCAATATGAATCGGTATTCGGTGTGCTAAAAATCACCTTAAATAAGCGAACACACTTTTTCCAAAATAGTAATGTCCAATGTGAGTACATGGCACCAGCTCCTCACACGACCGTTAGTGGACCATTAAGAACATGTCCATGCACTCAGCCCTAGGCCAGGACGACACATGCATCTCGTCTTTATATACAAAAAACAAAAAATGTCTCTTAACACGAGCAGTAAATATGTGCATCCTGGCATAATTGGTGAGACACCGACCCACTCCACCACCTAGGTGGAAGTAAAGCACTCCCAAAACACTACTGACCGACCGATACCATTAACATGGCGTGACATCATTACAATCTTGGAAGGACTCCTGAGAGGCAACATGTCTCAATTTATGGAGGTGATCACTGTACACACACAACCCAGGACAACATGCTTGCAACATCTTGACTCCCTAACTACTATGTTAGTAGTGTTCAAGATGCCCATCTGATTCAAAAGGTCTTACCAAAGCATTTAACAAATGCCACCATGGTGTTATAGTATTTAAATGCCACCATGGTGTTATAGTACATAAAATGCCACCATGGTGTTATAGTATTTAAATGCCACCATGGTGTTATAGTACATAAAATGCCACCATGGTGTTATAGTATTTAAATGCCACCATGGTGTTATAGTATATAAAATGCCACCATGGTGTTATAGTATCTAAATGCCACCTAGGTGTTATAGTATTTAAATGCCACCATGGTGCTATAGTATTCAAATGCCACCATGGTGTTATAGTATTCAAATGCCACCATGGTGTTATAGTATTCAAATGCCACCATGGTGCTATAGTATTCAAATGCCACCATGGTGTTATAGCACATAAAATGCCACCATGGTGTTATAGTATTTAAATGCCACCATGGTGTTATAGTATTCAAATGCCACCATGGTGTTATAGCACATAAAATGCCACCATGGTGTTATAGTATTTAAATGCCACCATGGTGCTATAGTATTCAAATGCCACCATGGTGTTATAGTATTCAAATGCCACCATGGTGTTATAGTATTCAAATGCCACCATGGTGTTATAGCACATAAAATGCCACCTTGGTGTTATAGTATTTAAATGCCACCATGGTGTTATAGTATACAAAATGCCACCATGGTGTTATAGTATATAAAATGCCACCATGGTCTTATATCATATAAGATGCCACCATGGAGTTATAGTATATAAAATGCCACCATGGTGTTATAGTATTTAAATGGCACCAGGGTGTTATAGTACATAAAATGCCACCATGGTGTTATGATATCAAAGTGCCACCATGGTGTTATAGTATTTAAATGCCACCTTGGTGTTATAGTATTTAAATGCCACCATGGTGTTATAGTATATAAAATGCCACCATGATGTTATAGTATCTAAATGCCACCATAGTGTTATAGTATTTAAATGCCAACATGGTGTTATAGTATATAATATGCCACCATGGTGTTATAGTATATAAAATGCCACCATGGTGCTATAGTATATAAAATGCCACCATGGTGTTATAGTATATAAAATGCCACCATGGTGTTATAGTATATAAAATGCCACCATGGTTTTATAGTATACAAAATGCCACCATGGTGTTAATAGTATACAAAATGCCACCATGGTGTTATAGTATATAAAATGCCACCATGGTGTTATAGTATATAAAATGCCACCATGGTGTTATAGTATATAAAATGCCACCATGGTTTCACAGTATACAAAATGCCACCATGGTGTTATAGTATACAAAATGCCACCATGGTGTTATAGTATATAGAATGCCACCATGGTGTTATAGTATATAAAATGCCATCATGGTGTTATAGTATATAAAACGGTGTTATAGTATATAAAATGCCACCATGGTGTTATAGTATATAAAATGCCACCATGGTGTTATAGTATATAAAATGCCACCATGGTGTTATAGTATATAAAATGCCACCATGGTGTTATAGTATATAAAATGCCACCATGATGTTATAGTATATAAAATGCCACCATGGTGTTATAGTATATAAAATGCCACCATGGTGTTATAGTATATAAAATGGTGTTATAGTATATAAAATGCCACCATGGTGTTATAGTATATAAGATGCCACCATGGTGTTATAGTATATAAAATGCCACCATGGTGTTATAGTATATAAAATGCCACAATGGTGTTATAGTATATAAAATGCCACCATGGTGTAATAGTATATAAAATGCCACCATGGTGTTATAGTATATAAAATGGTGTTATAGTATATAAAATGCCACCATGGTGTTATAGTATATACAATGGTGTTATAGTATATAAAATGCCACCATGGTGTTATAGTATATAAAATGGTGTTATAGTATATAAAATGCCACCATGGTGTTATAGTATATAAAATGGTGTTATAGTATATAAAATGCCACCATGGTGTTATAGTATATAAAATGGTGTTATAGTATATAAAATGCCACCATGGTGTTATAGTATATAAAATGGTGTTATAGTATATAAAATGCCACCATGGTGTTATAGTATATAAAATGCCACCATGGTGTTATAGTACATAAAATGCCACCATGGTGTTATAGTATATAAAATGCCACCATGGTGTTATAGTATATAAAATGCCACCATGGTTATAATATATAAAATGGTGTTATAGTATATAAAATGCCACCATGGTGTTATAGTACATAAAATGCCACCATGGTGTTATAGTATATAAAATGCCACCATGGTGTTAGTATATAAAATGCCACCATGGTTATAATATATAAAATGGTGTTATAGTATATAAAATGCCACCATGGTGTTATAGTATATAAAATGGTGTTATAGTATATAAAATGCCACCATGGTATTATAGTATATAAAATGCCACCATGGTGTTATAGTATATAAAATGGTGTTATAGTATATAAAATGCCACCATGGTGTTATAGTATATAAAATGCCACCATGGTGTTATAATACATAAAATGCCATCATGGTGTTATAGTATATAAAATGCCACCACGGTGTTATAATATATAAAATGCCACCATGGTGTTATAGTATATAAAATGCCACCATGGTGTTATAGTATATAAAATGCCACCATGGTGTTACAGTATATAAAATGCCACCATGGTGTTATAGTATATAAAATGCCACCATGGTGTTATAGTATATAAAATGGTGTTATAGTATATACAATGCCACCATGATGTTATAGTATAAAAAATGCCACCATGGTGTTATAGTATATAAAATGCCACCATGGTGTTATAGTATATAAAATGCCACCATGGTGTTATAGTATATAAAATGCCACCATGGTGTTATAGTATATAAAATGCCACCATGGTGTTATAGTATATAAAATGGTGTTATAGTATATAAAATGCCACCATGGTGTTATAGTATATAAAATGCCACCATGGCGTTATAGTATATAAAATGCCACCATGGTGTTATAGTATATAAAATGCCACCATTGTGTTATAATATATAAAATGCCACCATGGTGTTATAGTATATAAAATGGTGTTATAGTATATAAAATGCCACCATGGTGTTATAGTATATAAAATGCCACCATGGTGTTATAGTATATAAAATGCCACCATGGTGTTATAGTATATAAAATGCCACCATGGTGTTATAGTATATAAAATGCCACCATGGTGTTAGTATATACACTGGGAAAGTTGTCGATAACCTGAAATATTGGGAGATGGATGTACATTATAATATCAGGTTGTTACAACAGGTCAAGTATGGTATCTGGTGTGCCTCCACGATCAAACGTGAAGTTGCTCCTCATGCAACTGAACTTGTTGCACCCCTCCTGTTACTCATGTATGACACTGACGCAAACACTGTTTCATATTATTTTGTGTAAATGATACAAGAATTATTATGAAAATCACATCAGTAGAGGATGCTGAAAGGCTACAAAGAGACATAAACGAAGACTTTCACTAGGCAAGCGAAAACTTCACGCTTTTCAATGGAGATAAGTTTGACCTCCTGTAGTATGGGGGAAGATGAAGAAATTAAAGCAAATAATAACGGACGAACACAGACTTTATCATGAACCAGTTAAACAATATGATGTGATCTCCGAGTAATGATCATGAACCAGTTGAACAATATGATGTGATCTCCGAGTAATGATCATGAACCAGTTAAACAATATGATGTGATCTCCGAGTAATGATCATGAACCAGTTGAACAATATGATGTGATCTCCGAGTAATGATCATGAACCAGTTAAACAATATGATGTGATCTCCGAGTAATGATCATGAACCAGTTGAACAATATGATGTGATCTCCGAGTAATGATCATGAACCAGTTAAACAATATGATGTGATCTCCGAGTAATGATCATGAACCAGTCGAACAATATGATGTGATCTCGGCGTAATTATGTCCAACTTCTAAATCTTCAACGAGCACAACAAAACAACAGAGGAATGATGGGGTGGATCCTGCGGACCCTCACGAATGATAGGGTGGATCCTGCGGACCCTCACGAATGATGGGGTGGATCCTGCGGACCCTTACGAATGATAGGGTGGATCCTGCGGACCTTCACGAATGATGGGGTGGATCCTGCGGACCCTCACGAATGATGGGGTGGATCCTGCGGACCCTCACGAATGATAGGGTGGATCCTGCGGACCCTCACGAATGATGGGGTGGATCCTGCGGACCTTCACGAATGATGGGGTGGATCCTGCGGACCCTCACGAATGATGGGGTGGATCCTGCGGACCTTCACGAATGATGGGGTGGATCCTGCGGACCCTCACGAATGATGGGGTGGATCCTGCGGACCTTCACGAATGATGGGGTGGATCCTGCGGACCTTCACGAATGATGGGGTGGATCCTGCGGACCTTCACGAATGATGGGGTGGATCCTGAGGACCTTCACGAATGATGGGGTGGATCCTGCGGACCTTCACGAATGATGGGGGTGGATCCTGCGGACCATCACGAATGATGGGGTGGATCCTGCGGACCCTCACGAATGATGGGGTGGATCCTGCGGACCCTCACGAATGATGGGGTGGATCCTGCGGACCTTCATGAATGATGGGGTGGATCCTGCGGACCTTCACGAATGATGGGGTGGATCCTGCGGACCTTCACGAATGATGGGGTGGATCCTGCGGACCTTCACGAATGATGGGGTGGATCCTGCGGACCCTCACGTATGATGGGGTGGATCCTGCGGACCCTCACGAATGATGGGGTGGATCCTGCGGACCCTCACGAATGATGGGGTGGATCCTGCGGACCCTCACGTATGATGGGGTGGATCCTGCGGACCTTCACGAATGATGGGGTGGATCCTGCGGACCTTCACGAATGATGGGGTGGATCCTGCGGACCCTCACGAATGATGGGGTGGATCCTGCGGACCTTCACGAATGATGGGGTGGATCCTGCGGACCCTCACGAATGATGGGATAGATCCTGCGGACCTTCACGAATGATGGGGTGGATCCTGCGGACCTTCACGAATAATGGGGTGGATCCTGCGGACCCTCACGAATGATGGGGTGGATCCTGCGGACCCTCACGAATGATGGGGTGGATCATGCGGACCCTCACGAATGATGGGGTGGATCCTCCGGACCTTCACGAATGATGGGGTGGATCCTGCGGACCTTCACGAATGATGGGGTGGATCATGCGGACCCTCACGAATGATGGGGTGGATCCTGCGGACCTTCACGAATGATGGGGTGGATCCTGCGGACCCGCACGAATGATGGGGTGGATCCTGCGGACCCTCACGAATGATGGGGTGGATCCTGCGGACCTTCATGAATGATGGGTTGGATCCTGCGGACCTTCACGAATGATGGGGTGGATCCTGCGGGCCCTCACGAATGATGGGGTGGATCCTGAGGACCCTCACGAATGATGGGGTGGATCCTGCGGACCCTCACGAATGATGGGGTGGATCCTGCGGACCTTCACGAATGATGGGGTGGATCCTGCGGACCCTCACGAATGATGGGGTGGATCCTGCGGACCTTCACGAATGATGGGGTGGATCCTGCGGACCTTCACGAATGAAATTTTCTTATTCAAAGATCAAGGGATGCGAAATGTCACAATTAGGTGTTCAGAGATGTTTTACGTGGTAAAGGAACAATAGTATTGAGAACTACTCTCAGGCATATCTCGTGGAGCGCGCGCGCACACACACAGGTATATTGAATATATGCATCAGGAAACATAAAATCTGAAAAAGAGAGAGAGAGAGCCGAGAATGCAAAGATGTACGCCATACCATGAAAAATGTTTTGGAGATTTCGAGATATACGAGAGTTTTCTCGCAAGTGACCAGCAGACCCATCAGTGGGAAAGCCGTAGTAGTGATGATTGTCATGACAGCCAAAACCACCTACTGAAGCACAAGATGACCAGAGTGGCACACTAGCAGGCACCAATATGACTGAGGCAAGAGGCCCGCTGTCATGGCAGAGTGATAATAATGTTCACAACTAATGAAAAGGATGAGTGTGTTACAAGCAGTAAGTGTCTGTGGTCGTAACCCGTCTGCCACGTCATAAATATGTTTCCGCCGTTTGTGGTCGTCATATACAAGTTGTGTCCGTCACATCACCTGGCGGTCACATGTCAACTGAGATCCTCTCTGCTTGCATGTTATCACAAAATGATACACAAAACCACACTTACAAACCTTACAGTGTGTGTGTGTGTGTGTGTGGAGAGGGGCGAGGCTGCGTTACCCATGCCAAGATAAGATTATCTTATAAACAGCCAATCACTTTCATGTGGGAGTTAACAGCACGAGTGCATCATCACACAAGGGCTCAACCCCAGCATGGGGGCACCACACCCCAATCTCATCCATGGTAAGAAGGCGGGGGAGGGATTGCCTCGGGGAGGAGACACCATGAGAAGGTGGACCGAGATGGTGGGAGGACAGGACAGGGGTGGGGACACCAGGGGAGAGTAAGAAGATATGGGGAAGAAAGGGGGCGAGGAGAAGACACCTGGGGAGAGTAGGGAGATATGGGGAAGGGAGAGGGAGGGTAGAACACACCAGGGGAGACTAGGGAGATATGGGGAAGGGAGAGGGCAGGGAGAAGACATCAGGGGAGAGTAGGGAGATATGGGGAAGGGAGAGGGCAGGGGAGAAGACACCAGGGGAGAGTAGGAAGATATGGGGAAGGGAGAGGGCAGGGAGAAGACACCAGGGGAGAGTAGGAAGATATGGGGAAGGGAGAGGGAGGGGAGAAGACACCAGGGGAGAGTAGGAAGATATGGGGAAGGGAGAGGGCGGGGAGAAGACACCAGGGTAGAGTAGGAAGATATGGGGAAGGGAGAAGGAGGGGAGAAGACACCAGGGGAGAGTAGGAAGATATGGGGAAGGGAGAGGGCGGGGAGAAGACACCAGGGGAGAGTAGGAAGATATGGGGAAGGGAGAGGGAGGGGAGAAGACACCAGGGGAGAGTAGGAAGATATGGGGAAGGGAGAGGGCGGGGAGAAGACACCAGGGGAGAGTAGGAAGATACGGGGAAGGGAGAGGGAGGGGAGAAGACACCAGGGGAGAGTAGGGAGATATGGGGAAGGGAGAGGACGGGGAGAAGACACCAGGGGAGAGTAGGGAGATATGGGGAAGGGAGAGGGCGGCGAGAAGACACCAGGGGAGAGTAGGGAGATATGGGGAAGGGAGAGGGCGGGGAGAAGACACCCAGGGGAGAGTAGGGAGATATGGGGAAGGGAGAGGGCGGGGAGAAGACACCAGGGGAGAGTAGGGAGATATGGGGAAGGGAGAGGGCGGGGAGAAGACACCAGGGGAGAGTAGGGAGATATGGGGAAGGGAGGGGGCGGGAAGAAGACACCAGGGGAGATATGGGGAAGGGAGAGGGCGGGGAGAAGACACCCGGGGAGAGTAGGGAGATATGGGGAAGGAAGAGGGAGGGGAGAAGACACCAGGGGAGAGTAGGAAGATATGGGGAAGGGAGAGGGAGGGGAGAAGACACCAGGGGAGAGTAGGAAGATATGGGGAAGGGAGGGAGGGGAGAAGACACCAGGGGAGAGTAGGAAGATATGGGGAAGGGAGAGGACGGGGAGAAGACACCAGGGGAGAGTAGGAAGATATGGGGAAGGGAGAGGGCGGGGAGAAGACACCAGGGGAGAGTAGGAAGATATGGGGAAGGGAGAGGGAGGGGAGAAGACACCAGGGGAGAGAAGGGAGATATGGGGAAGGGAGAGGGCGGGGAGAAGACACCCGGGGAGAGTAGGGAGATATGGGGAAGGGAGAGGGCGGGGAGAAGACACCAGGGGAGATTAGGAAGATATGGGGAAGGGAGAGGGCGGGGATAAGACACCCGGGGAGAGTAGGGAGATATGGGGAAGGAAGAGGGAGGGGAGAAGACACCAGGGGAGAGTAGGAAGATATGGGGAAGGGAGGGAGGGGAGAAGACACCAGGGGAGAGTAGGAAGATATGGGGAAGGGAGAGGACGGGAAGAAGACACCAGGGGAGAGTAGGAAGATATGGGGAAGGGAGTGGGCGGGGAGAAGACACCCGGGGAGAGTAGGAAGATATGGGGAAGGGAAAGGGAGGGGAGACGACACCAGGGGAGAGTAGGGAGATATGGGGAAGGGAGAGGGCGGGGAGAAGACACCTGGGGAGAGTAGGGAGATATGGGGAAGGGAGAGGGCGGGGAGAAGACACCAGGGGAGATTAGGAAGATATGGGGAAAGGAGAGAGCGGGGAGAAGACACCAGGGGAGAGTAGGGAGATATGGGGAAGGGAGAGGGCGGGGAGAAGACACCCGGGGAGAGTAGGGAGATATGGGGAAGGGAGAGGGCAGGGAGAAGACACCAGGGGAGAGTAGGAAGATATGGGGAAGGGAGAGGGAGGGGAGAAGACACCAGGGGAGAGTAGGAAGATGTGGGGAAGGGAGAGGGAGGGGAGAGGACACCAGGGGAGAGTAGGAAGATATGGGGAAGGGAGAGGGAGGGGAGAAGACACCAGGGGAGAGTAGGAAGATATGGGGAAGGGAGAGGGCGGGGAGAAGACACCAGGGGAGAGTAGGAAGATATGGGGAAGGGAGAGGGCGGGGAGAAGACACCAGGGGAGAGTAAGGAGATATGGGGAAGGGAGAGGGCGGGGAGAAGACACCAGGGGAGAGTAGGAAGATATGGGGAAGGGAGAGGGCGGGGAGAAGACACCAGGGGAGAGTAGGGAGATATGGGGAAGGAAGAGGGCGGAGAGAAGACACCAGGGGAGAGTAGGAAGATATGGGGAAGGGAGAGGGCGGGGATAAGACACCAGGGTAGAGTAGGGAGATATGGGGAAGGGAGAGGGAGGGGAGAAGACACCAGGGGAGAGTAGGAAGATATGGGGAAGGGAGAGGGCGGGGAGAAGACACCAGGGGAGAGTGGGAAGATATGGGGAAGGGAGAGGGCGGGGAGAAGACACCAGGGGAGAGTAGGAAGATATGGGGAAGGGAGAGGGCGGGGAGAAGACACAAGGGGAGAGTAGGAAGATATGGGGAAGGGAGAGGGCGGGGATAAGACACCAGGGTAGAGTAGGGAGATATGGGGAAGGGAGAGGGAGGGGAGAAGACACCAGGGGAGAGTAGGAAGATATGGGGAAGGGAGAGGGCGGGGAGAAGACACCAGGGGAGAGTAGGAAGATATGGGGAAGGGAGAGGGCGGGGAGAAGACACCAGGGGAGAGTAGGAAGATATGGGGAAGGGAGAGGGCGGGGAGAAGACACCAGGGGAGAGTAGGAAGATATGGGGAAGGGAGAGGGCGGGGAGAAGACACCAGGGGAGAGTAGGAAGATATGGGGAAGGGAGAGGGCGGGGAGAAGACACCAGGGGAGAGTAGGAAGATATGGGGAAGGGAGAGGGCGGGGAGAAGACACCAGGGGAGAGTAGGGAGATATGGGGAAGGGAGAGGGCGGGGCAGGAGTGATAGGGGCTGGGCCGGAGAAGAAGACAGCTGGGGAGGGGGGGGAGGGGAGGGTAGAGGGGTTGGTTGGGAAAGAACAGATGGTGTGTACGGCAGTTAGGTGGTAACTACAGCACGCCCACCTGCACCATGAACACTTGTGCAACATACCCGTCAACACTGTTCCCAACATGCCTCATTATCACAACATACCCGTCAACACTAGGCCTCCAACGTGTAACAATCACTTCAATATTTAGCCTCTAAAATGCAAAATTCCCTTCAACACAACCTCCAGTAAGTAACATCACCTTCAACACTCAGCCTCCAACGTGTAACATTCTCTTCAACACTCAGCCTCCAACGTGTAACATTCTCTTCAACACTCAGCCTCCAACGTGTAACATTCTCTTCAACACTCAGCCTCCAATGTGTAACAGTTGGAGTACAGGTCCTACAATTGTGTATTATAGTTACTTAGGGATATGTTAAAGATGGTAGGTAAAAAGATAGGTATATCGGTAGGTATGGAGGTAAGTATGTATATAGGTAGGTAAGTAGGTAAAACGGTAGGTATGTAGGTAGGAAGGTAAGTAGGTAAGGTAGGTAGATAGGTAGGTAGGCAAGGTAGGTATATAGGTAGGTAGGTAAGGTAGGTAGGTAAGGTAGGTAGGTAGATAGATAGGTAGGTAGGTAGGTAGGTAGGTAAGTAAGTATGTAGGTAAGGGGTAGGTATGTACGTAGGTAGGTAGATAAGTAGGCAAGTAGGTAGGTAGGTAAGTAAGTAAGTAAGTATGTAGGTAAGGGGGTAGGTATGTTGGTATGTTGGTAAGTAGGTATGTACGTAGGTAGGTAGATAAGTAGGCAAGTAGGTAGGTAGGTAAGTAAGTAAGTAAGTAAGTAAGTATGTAGGTATGGGGGTAGGTATGTTGGTAAGTAGGTATGTACGTAGGTAGGTAGATAAGTAGGCAAGTAGGTAGGTAGGTAGGTAGGTAGGTAGGTAGGTAGGTAGGTAGGTAGGTAGGTAGGTAGGTAGGTAGGTAAGTAAGTAAGTAAGTAAGTAAGTATGTAGGTAAGGGGGTAGGTATGTTGGTAAGTAGGTATGTTGGTAAGTAGGTTATGTACGTAGGTAGGTAGGCAAGTAGGTAGGTAGGTAGGTAGGTAGGTAGGTAGGTAGGTAGGTAAGTAAGTAAGTAAGTAAGTAAGTAAGTAAGTAAGTAAGTAAGTAAGTAAGTAAGTTAGTTATTAAGTAAGTAAGTAAGTAAGTAAGTATGTAGGTAAGGGGGTAGGTATGTTGGTAAGTAGGTTATGTACGTAGGTAGGTAGGCAAGTAGGTAGGTAGGTACCTACCTACCTACTTGCCTACCTACCTACGTACATAACCTACTTACCAACATACCTACTTACCAACATACCTACCCCCTTACCTACATATGTTACATGTACTAATAATAAAACTTGCAGCCAAATACGTTATATGTAGTAACAATAATAAAACTTGTAGTTATCCCACAAAAAGTCAGGTTCATCAATGTCAAAATACGTATTGCCTCATACACATATTAATGGTAACCTTCACATATGAAGCCTACGATACAACACTTGAAAAACAAATAAATATTGCAATTTAAGTAAGTAAGTGAGCTGGTCACGAGTAAGCAAGCCATATTGAAGTGTTTATCATGTGTGTATGTAAGTATAACATGAGGATATAACCTTTCCACTATGTGTACACACACCTGGGACACACATAATTAATGGCTTTTATGTACACAGGATAAACTTGAGTTATATAAAAGCCATGATGGTAGCAAGTAGCCTGGCGGTGAAGCAGGTGGTGGTAGTACATACATAGAGCAGTTGTGTGGTATAATGTTCCTGCCTGACCTCAGGTAAGGCCACGCTCCACCTAATAACATAACAAGACAGCTAAGACTTACTACTGGCGTGTTGGAGGTTGGGGCGGTGAGGATGGGAGGCGCTGGGGCCTCCCTGGGCGTGTCCCTCACCTCCTTGTGGCCGGAACTGGTGGTGGTGGTCAAGGCAGAGTTGGCGTTGATTTCATTTGGTACACCATTGGCCTCGTACAGCTTCTGCCGTTGAGCCAGGCGATCTAGGGAGGCCAGGCGGTAAGTGTTGCTACTGGTGGAGAACTTGGTGGCGAAGGTGGAGTTGTAGGTGACGGGAGCGGTGTTGGTGGGGGGACTCCCTCCTCCGCTCATGTACGACTTCTTCATGTCGTCCAGACGACGTAGCCGGGGGGAGCTGGAGTAGGAGGGCGGGGTGGAGCCTGTCCTCAGGAACGAGCTAGTTCCGCCCACCCCCGGCTGTGACGTCACCACCCTTCCCCCGTCCTCACCGTTCATGGTTAACACTCTGGTCCTGACGACGCTGGTACCCTGCTGCTGCACGTGGCCACAACACCTCTCCACCGTGACTAGATGTACTCCTCACCCTCCCGCCCTCCCTCCCTCCCTCCTCGCTCTTCCTCCACACACAATAACCTACACAACTCTTATTATAGGTTTCCTCTCCAACAAAACCAATTTAAATTTACAGAAGTTTTTCCAGCAGTAACACTTGATCAACACCACTGGGGAGCGTAACACCTGAACAACACCGCTAGGGGGCGTAACACCTGGCCAACACTGTACACTAGGGGGCGTAACACCTTGCCAACACTGTACACTGGGGGGCGTAACACCTGGCCAACACTGTACACTAGGGGGCGTAACACCTGGCCAACACTGTACACTGGGGGGCGTAACACCTGGCCAGCAATGTACACTAGGGCACGTAACACCTGGCCAACACTGTACACTGGGGGGCGTAACACCTGGCCAGCAATGTACACTAGGGCACGTAACACCTGGCCAACACTGTACACTGGGGGGCGTAACACCTGGCCAGCAATGTACACTAGGGCACGTAACACCTGGCCAACACTGTACACTGGGGGGCGTAACACCTGGCCAGCAATGTACACTAGGGCACGTAACACCTGGCCAACACTGTACACTGGGGAGCGTGCTAGCTGTTCAGGGAGCAATAGGGGGAGAAAGACGTGGAGAAGCAGGAGTGGGGAGCGTCACAAGGAAGAGTACGGAGCATAACACCACGTGTTAGAGAGCAGGGAAGGGTCGAGATGCACCACTTGCTGAGTCAGTTAGTCAGTCAGTCAGTCAGTCAGTGAGGGAGGAAGGGCCAAGAGTGGCATCAGTCTCATAATAACAACAAGAGACTGGTGGTAGAGGGAGCAGGTCTGGGTGAGGGAGGTAGGTAGTGTAGTGTGTCGTCGTCCACCACCACACGCACTACTGACTCACTGCCCGAGATGGGCTGGGGAGCCACTCCCTCCCAGCCAGCCACCCTCCCCCACCA
This sequence comes from Panulirus ornatus, assembly GCF_036320965.1. Lineage (NCBI taxonomy): Eukaryota > Metazoa > Arthropoda > Malacostraca > Decapoda > Palinuridae > Panulirus > Panulirus ornatus. Next base: position 33,471,380 of record NC_092225.1, read on the forward strand.
CAACCACAACACCTACACCATACAACACACTGGTGGCCCGTACACAACACACAACATGATGAAGACCATCAATACATGAGAGCAGGAGGAGGAGCAGGAGGAGGAGCACACCTTCCTTCCCCTCACGATAATTTTAGCCAGGCCGGCCGCCGGCAACCATGGCGTCACCCCCGCCCGGCCCCGCCCACACCAAGCCAGGATCAACACATATTTCCTCCCCTTCATTTATGTTGTGTTGTGAGGACACCTCATCATATGTTGTCATGAGTATCATGAGACTTGCACCACCTACATGTACACACTACCAGGTACAACTGCTCTACCTACCCAACCTCAACCTCACCAGCTGTGCTCATACACCCGCCAGTCCCGTATCCGCGCGCCCTACCACCCTGCCTGCACCCTAACATCCACACTGCACCTACACCCAGGCTTTGAATACACCCCCACACCCTGTTTATGTACCTACACCCAAGCTGTTCCCACATTCTGGCTGTAAAAATACACCCTAGCTATGTATGCACTCCCGAGCGGTGTACCTATCCTGTACACCACCTCTCTGACGGTGTATCCAGACCCACCTCCTGGCTGTGTACTTACACTGGGTCTAACATCACATCCTTGGAGTGAACGAACGTACACCCTACCTGAATCCTGCATGTGTACCCATACACCCACATCCTGGCTCTCCACTCGTGCATCCACACCCTGGTAGAACAGTTCCCCCTGGGTGTGTACTCACACCCACGTCCACCATATGCACCTACTCACTCGCTGCTCTGCATCTACACCCTGCGTATCCAAACATATGGTAGTGTGCATACACCCTGGCTGTGTAACCACACCCTAGCTGTGTACCTATATCCTAGCAGTGTATCCAAACCCTTGTTGTGTACCTACACCCTGGTTTCCACCTATAACATGCATAGATTGCCTAACCCTGTCTTTACCTATATCAAAGCTATATATCTACACCCTGGGTGTGTGGCCAAACACATCTAACTGTGTACCTACACCCTGACTGTCTAGCCACACACATCTGGCTATATACCTACACCCAGGCTGAGGCCACACACATCTGGCTGTGTACCTACACCCTGGCTGTGGCCACACACATCTGGCTGTGTACCTACACCCTGCTGTTTGACCACACACATCTGGCTGTGTACCTATACCCTGCTGTTTGGCCACACACTTCTGGAAGAGTACCTGTCAGCATCCCCTCCTACCACACCAAGAGCTGGTCAGTCAGTGTCAGCATCACGTCCTACTACACCTAGAGCTAGCCAGTCAGTGTCAGCATCCTATCCTACTACACCTAGAGCTAGCCAGACAGTGTCAGCATCCTCTCCTACTGCACCAAGCACTGGCGTCAGTGTCAGCATCCTCTCCTACTACACCTAGAGCTAGCCAGTGTCAGCATCCTCTCCTACTACACCAAGAGCTGGTCAGTCAGTGTCACCATCACGTCCTACTACACAAAGAGCTAGCCAGTCAGTGTCAGCATCCTCTCCTACTGCACCAAGAGCTGGTCAGTCAGTGTCAGCAATGTACCCTCTCCTTCCCTGCATCATCTAGGCTGATCAGTGACATTAAAACTGTCACGAAAACTACGTCTTCCATCATACTGGTATGACGAGGACACCATACTGACGTCAGGAGTGGGGTTCCACCATACTGACGTCAGGAGTGGGGTTCCACCATACTGACGTCAGGAGTGGGGTTCCACCATACTGACGTCAGGAGTGGGGTTCCACCATACTGACGTCAGGAGTGAGGTTCCACCATACTGACGTCAGGAGTGGGGTTCCACCATACTGACATCAGGAGTGGGGTTCCACCATACTGACGTCAGGAGTGGGGTTCCACCATACTGACGCCAGGAGTGGGTTCCACCATACTGACGTAAGGAGTGGGGTTCCACCATACTGACGTCAAGAGTGGGGTTCCATCATACTGACGTCAGGAGTGGGGTTCCACCATACTGACGTCAGGAGTGGAGTTCCACCATACTGACGTCAGGAGTGGGGTTCCACAATGCTGACGTCAGGAGTGGGGTTCCACCATACTGACGTCAGGAGTGGGGTTCCACCATACTGACGTCAGGAGTGGGGTTCCACCATACTGACGTCAGGAGTGGGGTTCCACCATACTGACGTCAGGAGTGGGGTTCCACCATACTGACGCCAGGAGTGGGTTCCACCATACTGACGTCAGGAGTGGGGTTCCACCATACTGACGTCAGGAGTGGGGTTCCACCATACTGACGTCAGGAGTGAGGTTCCAACATACTGACGTCAGGAGTGGGGTTCCACCATACTGACGTCAGGAGTGGGTTCCACCATACTGACGTCAGGAGTGGGGTTCCACCATATTAACGTCAGGAGTGGGGTTCCACCATACTAACGTCAGGAGTGGGGTTCCATCATACTGACGCAAGGAGTGGGGTTCCAACATACTGACGTCAGGAGTGGGTCCCACCATACTGACGTCAGGAGTGGGGTTCCACCATACTGACGTCAGGAGTGGGGTTCCACCATACTGACGTCAAGAGTGGGGTTCCATCATACTGACGTCAGGAGTGGGGTTCCACCATACTGACGTCAGGAGTGGGTTCCACCATACTGACGTCAGGAGTGGGGTTCCACAATGCTGACGTCAGGAGTGGGGTTCCACCATACTGACGGCAAGAGTGGGGTTCCACCATACTGACGTCAGGAGTGGGGTTCCACCATACTGACGTCAGGAGTGGGGTTCCACCATACTGACGTCAGGAGTGGGGTTCCACCATACTGACGTCAGGAGTGGGTTCCACCATACTGACGTCAGGAGTGGGGTTCCACCATATTAACGTCAGGAGTGGGGTTCCACCATACTAACGACAGGAGTGGAGTTCCACCATACTGACGCAAGGAGTGGGGTTCCACCATACTGACGTCAGGAGTGGGGTTCCACCATGCTGACGTCAGGAGTGGGGTTCCACCATACTGACGTCAGGAGTGGGTCCCACCATACTGACGTCAGGAGTGGGGTTCCACCATACTGACGTCAGGAGTGGGGTTCCACCATACTGACGTCAGGAGTGAGGTTCCACCATACTAACGTCAGGGGTGGGGTTCCACCATACTAACGTCTGGAGTGGGGTTCCACCATACTAACGTCAGGAGTGGGGTTCCACCATACTGACGTCAGGAGTGGGGTTCCACCATACTAACGTCAGGAGTGGGGTTCCACCATGCTGACGTCAGGAGTGGGGTTCCACCATACTGACGTCAGGAGTGGGGTTCCACCATACTGACGTCAGGAGTGGGGTTCCACCATACTGACGTCAGGAGTGGGGTTCCACCATACTGACGTCAGGAGTGGGGTTCCACCATACTGACGTCAGGAGTGGGGTTCCACCATACTGACGTCAGGAGTGGGGTTCCACCATACTGACGTCAGGAGTGGGGTTCCACCATACTGACGTCAGGAGTGGGGTTCCACCATACTGACGTCAGGAGTGGGGTTCCACCATACTGACGTCAGGAGTGGGGTTCCACCATACTAACGTCAGGAGTGGGGTTCCACCATACTAACGTCAGGAGTGGGGTTCCACCATACTGACGTAAGGAGTGCGGTTCCAACATACTGACGTCAGGAGTGGGTTCCACCATACTGACGTCAGGAGTGGGGTTCCACCATACTGACGTCAGGAGTGGGGTTCCACCATACTGACGTCAGGAGTGGGGTTCCACCATACTGACGTCAGGAGTGGGGTTCCACCATACTGACGTCAGGAGTGGGGTTCCAACATACTGACGTCAGGAGTGGGGTTCCAACATACTGACGTCAGGAGTGGGGTTCCACCATACTGACGTCAGGAGTGGGGTTCCACCATACTGACGTCAGGAGTGGGGTTCCACCATACTAACGTCAGGAGTGGGGTTCCACCATGCTGACGTCAGGAGTGGGGTTCCACCATACTGACGTCAGGAGTGGGGTTCCAACATACTGACGTCAGGAGTGGGGTTCCAACATACTGACGTCAGGAGTGGGGTTCCACCATACTGACGTCAGGAGTGAGGTTCCAACATACTGACGTCAGGAGTGGGGTTCCACCATGCTGACGTCAGGAGTAGGGTTCCACCATGCTGAAGTCAGGAGTGGGGTTCCAACATACTGACGTCAAGAGTGGGGTTCCACCATGCTGACGTCAGGAGTGGGGTTCCACCATACTAAAATCAGGAGTGGGGTTCAACATACTGACGTCACGAGTGGGGTTCCACCATACTGACGTCAGGAGTGAGGTTCCAACATACTGACGTCAGGAGTGGGGTTCCACCATGGTGACGTCAGGAGTGGGGTTCCACCATGCTGACGTCAGGAGTAGGGTTCCACCATGCTGAAGTCAGGAGTGGGGTTCCAACATACTGACGTCAGGAGTGGGGTTCCAACATACTGACGTCAAAAGTGGGGTTCCACCATACTAAAATCAGGAGTGTGGTTTCAACATACTGACGTCAGGAGTGGGGTTCCAACATACTGACGTCAGGAGTGGGGTTCCACCATGCTGACGTCAGGAGTGGGGTTCCACCACACTGACGTCAGGAGTGGGGTTTCAAGATAGTGACGTCAGGAGTGGGGTTCCACAATATTGACGTCAGGAGTGGGGTTCCACCACACTGACGTCAGGAGTGGGGTTTCAACATACTGACGTCAGGAGTGGGGTTCCACCATGCTGACGTCAGGAGTGGGGTTCCACCACACTGACGTCAGGAGTGGGGTTTCAACATAGTGACGTCAGGAGTGGGGTTCCACCATATTGACGTCAGGAGTGGGGTTTCAACATAGTGACGTCAGAAGGGGAATGGCGTCATAATGATGAAGAAAGTAGTAAGTGGGAGGGATGAGGCGAGCCATCAAAATAACGTGGTAAAGAAGGTAGCACTATAATGACGGGAAGGTAGTGCTACACTGGCATGGACGTGAAACTCACTATACTGCCTTCGTTAAGAGCGAGCCACCATGATCACATCAGGAGAGAGGCATTTCCTCTAGAAATATGTGAAGAAAATGTTTTTATTAAGCAAGTGATGTACAGGAAGGTTATTATTTATCTTCTCTGAGACGGCACCAGCAGATGAGGCCCTAATCAAAGCCATCCCTTAAACGATACATATATATATATATATATATATATATGTATATATATATATATATATATATATATATATATATATATATATATATATATATTTTTTTTTTTTTTTTTTTTTTTGCTTTGTCGCTGTCTCCCGCGTTTGCGAGGTAGCGCAAGGAAACAGACGAAAGAAATGGCCCAACCCACCCCCATACACATGTATATACATACGTCCACACACGCAATTATACATACCTACACAGCTTTCCATGGTTTACCCCAGACGCTTCACATGCCCTGATTCAATCCACTGACCACGTCAACCCCGGTATACCACATCGCTCCAATTCACTCTATTCCTTGCCCTCCTTTCACCCTCCTGCATGTTCAGGCCCCGATCACACAAAATCTTTTTCACTCCATCTTTCCACCTCCAATTTGGTCTCCCTCTTCTCCTCGTTCCCTCCACCTCCGACACATATATCCTCTTGGTCAATCTTTCCTCACTCATTCTCTCCATGTGCCCAAACCATTTCAAAACACCCTCTTCTGCTCTCTCAACCACGCTCTTTTTATTTCCACACATCTCTCTTACCCTTACGTTACTTACTCGATCAAACCACCTCACACCACACATTGTCCTCAAACATCTCATTTCCAGCACATCCATCCTCCTGCGCACCACTCTATCCATAGCCCACGCCTCGCAACCATACAACATTGTTGGAACCACTATTCCTTCAAACATACCCATTTTTGCTTTCCGAGATAATGTTCTCGACTTCCACACATTCTTCAAGGCTCCCAGAATTTTCGCCCCCTCCTCCACCCTATGATCCACTTCCGCTTCCATGGTTCCATCCGCTGCCAGATCCACTCCCAGATATCTAAAACACTTCACTTCCTCCAGTTTTTCTCCATTCAAACTCACCTCCCAATTGACTTGACCCTCAACCCTACTGTACCTAATTACCTTGCTCTTATTCACATTTACTCTTAACTTTCTTCTTTCACACACTTTACCAAACTCAGTCACCAGCTTCTGCAGTTTCTCACATAAATCAGCCACCAGCGCTGTATCATCAGCGAACAACTGACTCACTTCCCAAGCTCTCTCATCCACAACAGACTTCATACTTGCCCCTCTTTCCAAAACTCTTGCATTCACCTCCCTAACAACCCCATCCATAAACAAATTAAACAACCATGGAGACATCACACACCCCTGCCGCAAACCTACATTCACTGAGAACCATATATATATATATATATGAAGGAATATTGGTTCCGACAATGTTATATGGTTGCGAGGCGTGGGCTATAGATAGAGTTGTGCGCAGGAGGGTGGATGTGCTGGAAATGAGATGTTTGAGGACAATGTGTGGTGTGAGGTGGTTTGATCGAGTAAGTAATGTAAGGGTAAGAGAGATGTGCGGAAATGAAAATAGTGTGGGCGAGAGAGCAGAAGAGGGTGTTTTGAAATGGTTTGGGCACATGGAGAGAATGAGTGAGGAAAGATTGACCAAGAGGATATATGTGTCAGAGGTGGAGGGAACAAGTAGAAGTGGGAGACCAAATTGGAGGTGGAAAGATGGAGTTAAAAAGATTTTGATCGATCGGGGCCTGAACATGCAGGAGGATGAAAGGTGTGCAAAGAAAAGAGTGAATTGGAACGATGTGGTATACCGGGGTCGACGGTATACCAGGGCATGTGAAGCGTCTGGGGTAAACCATTAAATGTTCTGTGGAGCCTGGATGTGGAAAGGGAGCTGTGGTTTCGGTGCATTATTACATGACAGCTAGAGAATGAGTGTGAACGAATGGGGCCTTTGTTGTCTTTTCCTAGCGCTACCTCGCACACATGAGGGGGGAAGGGGGTTGTCATTTCAAGTGTGGCGGGGTGGCGACAGGAATGAATAAGGGCAGACAGTATGAATCATGTACATGTGTATATATTTATATGTCTGTGTGTATATATATATATATATATATATATATATATATATATATATATATACATATATATATATATATATATATATATATGTGTGTGTGTGTGTGTGTGTGTATACGTAGAGATGTATAGGTATTTATATGTGCGTGTGTGGACGTGTATGTATATACATGTGTATGTGGGTGGGTTGGTCCATTCTTTCTTCTGTTTCCTTGCGCTACCTCGCTAACGCGGGAGACAGTGACAAAGCATAATAAATATAAATAAATAATATATATATATATATATATATATATATATATATATATATATATATATATATATATATTTTTTTTTTTCTTTTCTTTTCTTTCAAACTATTCGCCATTTCCCGCGTTAGCGAGGTAGCGTTAAGAACAGAGAACTGGGCCTTTAAGGGAATATCCTCACCTGGCCCCCTTCTCTATTCCTTCTTTTGGAAAATTAAAAAAAAAATAATGAGAGGGGAGGATTTCCAGCCTCCCGCTCCCTCCCCCTTTAGGCGCCTTCTACGACACTCAGGGAATACGTGGGAAGTATTCTTTCTCCCCTATCCCCAGTCGCTGTCTCCCGCGTTTGCGAGGTAGCGCAAGGAAACAGACGAAAGAAAGAAATGGCCCAACCCACCCCCATACACATGTATATACATACACGTCCACACACGCAAATATACATACCTACACAGCTTTCCATGGTTTACCCCAGAAGCTTCACATGCCCTGATTCAATCCACTGACAGCACGTCAACCCCGGTATACCACATCGATCCAATTCACTCTATTCCCTGCCCTCCTTTCACCCTCCTGCATGTTCAGGCCCCGATCACTCAAAATCTTTTTCACTCCATCTTTCCACCTCCAATTTGGTCTCCCACTTCTCCTCGTTCCCTCCACCTCCGACACATATATCCTCTTGGTCAATCTTTCCTCACTCATTCTCTCCATGTGCCCAAACCATTTCAAAACACCCTCTTCTGCTCTCTCAACCACGCTCTTTTTATTTCCACACATCTCTCTTACCCTTACGTTACTTACTCGATCAAACCACCTCACACCACACATTGTCCTCCAATATCTCATTTCCAGCACATCCACCCTCCTGCGCACAACTCTATCCATAGCCCACGCCTCGCAACCATACAACATTGATGGAACCACTATTCCTTCAAACATACCCATTTTTGCTTTCCGAGATAATGTTCTCGACTTCCACACATTCTTCAAGGCTCCCAGGATTTTCGCCCCCTCCCCCACCCTATGATCCACTTCCGCTTCCATGGTTCCATCCGCTGCCAGATCCACTCCCAGATATCTAAAACACTTTACTTCCTCCAGTTTTTCTCCATTCAAACTTACCTCCCAATTGACTTGACCCTCAACCCTACTGTACCTAATATCCTTGCTCTTATTCACATTTACTCTTAACTTTCTTCTTTCACACACTTTACCAAACTCAGTCACCAGCTTCTGCAGTTTCTCACATGAATCAGCCACCAGCGCTGTATCATCAGCGAACAACAACTGACTCACTTCCCAAGCTCTCTCATCCACAATAGACTTCATACTTGCCCCTCTTTCCAAAACTCTTGCATTCATCTCCCTAACAACCCCATCCATAAACAAATTAAACAACCATGGAGACATCACACACCCCTGCCACAAACCTACATTCACTGAGAACCAATCACTTTCCTCTCTTCCTACACGTACACATGCCTTACATCCTCGATAAAAACTTTTCACTGCTTATAACAACTTGCCTCCCACACCATATATTCTTAATACCTTCCACAGAGCATCTCTATCAACTCTATCATATGCCTTCTCCTGATCCATAAATGCTACATACAAATCAATTTGCTTTTCTAAGTATTTCTCACGTACATTCTTCAAAGCAAACACCTGATCCACACATCCTCTACCACTTCTGAAACCACACTGCTCTTCCCCAATCTGATGCTCTGTACATGCCTTCACCCTCTCAATCAATACCCTCCCATATAATTTACCAGGAATACTCAACAAACTTATACCTCTGAAATTTGAGCACTCACTCTTATCCCCTTTGCCTTTGTATAATTGCACTATGCACGCATTCCGCCAATCCTCAGGCACTTCACCATGAGTCATACATACATTAAATAACCTTACCAACCAGTCAATAATACAGTCACCCCCTTTTTTAAATAAATTCCACTGCAATACCATCCAAACCTGCTGCCTTGCCGGCTTTCATCTTCCGCAAAGCTTTTACTACCTCTTCTCTGTTTACCAAATCATTTTCCCTAACCCTCTCACTTTGCACACCACCTCGACCAAAGCACCCTATATCTGCCACTCTATCATCAAACACATTCAACAAACCTTCAAAATACTCACTCCATCTCTTTCTCACATCACCACTACTTGTTATCACCTCCCAATTTGCGCCCTTCACTGAAGTTCCCATTTGCTCCCTTGTCTTACGCACTTTATTTACCTCCTTCCAAAACATCTTTTTATTCTCTCTAAAATTTAATGATACTCTCTCACCCCAGCTCTCATTTGCCCTCTTTTTCACCTCTTGCACCTTTCTCTTGACCTCCTGTCTCTTTCTTTTATACATCTCCCACTCAAATGCATTTTTTCCCTGCAAAAATCGTCCAAATGCCTCTCTCTTCTCTTTCACTAATAATCTTACTTCTTCATCCCACCACTCACTACCCTTTCTAATCAACCCACCTCACTCTCTTCTCATGCCACAAGCTTCTTTTGCGCAATCCATCACTGATTCCCTAAATACATCCCATTCCTCCCCCACTCCCCTTACTTCCATTATTCTCACCCTTTTCCATTCTGTACTCAGTCTCTCCTGGTACTTCCTCACACAAGTCTCCTTCCCAAGCTAACTTACTCTCACCACCCTCTTCACCCCAACATTCACTCTTCTTTTCTGAAAACCCATACAAATCTTCACCTTAGCCTCCACAAGATAATGATCAGATATCCCTCCAGTTGCACCTCTCAGCACATTAACATCCAAAAGTCTTTCTTTCGCGCGCCTGTCAATTAGCACGTAATCCAATAACGCTCTCTGGCCATCTCTCCTACTTACATACGTATACTTATGTATATCTCGCTTTTTAAACCAGGTATTCCCAATCACCAGTCCTTTTTCAGCACATAAATCTACAAGCTCTTCACCATTTCCATTTACAACATTGAACACCCCATGTATACCAATTATTCCCTCAACTGCCACATTACTCACCTTTGCATTCAAATCACCCATCACTATAACCCGGTCTCGTGCATCAAAACCACTAACACACTCATTCAGCTGCTCCCAAAACACTTGCCTCTCATGATCTTTCTTCTCATGCCCAGGTGCATATGCACCAATAATCACCCATCTCTCTCCATCAACTTTCAGTTTTACCCATATTAATCGAGAATTTACTTTCTTACATTCTATCACATTCTCCCACAACTCCTGTTTCAGGAGTACTGCTACTCCTTCCCTTGCTCTTGTCCTCTCACTAACCCCTGACTTTACTCCTAAGACATTCCCAAACCACTCTTCCCCTTTACCCTTGAGCTTCGTTTCACTCAGAGCCAAAACATCCAGGTTCCTTTCCTCAAACATACTACCTATCTCTCCTTTTTTCACATTTTGGTTACATCCACACACATTTAGACACCCCAGTCTGAGCCTTCGAGGAGGATGAGCACTCCCCGCGTGACCCCTTCTTCTGTTTCCCATTTTAGATAGTTAAAAAATACAAGGAGGGGAGGATTTCTGGCCCCCCGCTCCCGTCCCCTCTAGTGCCTTCTACGACACGCGTGGGAAGTATTCTTTCACCCCTATCCCCAGGGATAATATACATATATATGCATATATATATATACATACACATACATACGCACATATACACACATACACACATATACATATATATACATATGAAAAATGTAAGAAATAATTTAGAAAACTGAAACTTCTAGCTTGAAATGAAATGAAAAAAAATGAATGTCACATAATGGTTCAACCTCTGGCTATGGAAAAGGGAAATGTATAATTTATTTACACAAACGTCAATAGTAGTTTTCATCAATTTAACCACTGTATCATACTGCCTGGTCCACTTCTCTTATCATGAAACAGGAATATTGGCTTATGATGTTTCTCAATTGTCTTCATTACACAAAGTACAACCATATCTTGGATACATGAGGGTAGGTAGTTGGTCATCCGCCATAATAAAGCCTTGACAGACCAAAAATTGATCTGGACCTCAACTTTTTCAGTACATTCATGAAAAAACACCTTTTTGCTTTCCATCTCTATCACTTTGAAAAAAAGAATAAGCTTCAATGTCTAATAATATATATATATATATATATATATATATATATATATATATATGTGTGTGTGTGTGTGTGTGTGTGTGCGCGCAGGAGGGTGGATGTGCTGGAAATGAGATGTCTGAGGACAATATGTGGTGTGAGGTGGTTTGATCGAGTAAGTAATGTAAGGGTAAGAGAGATGTGTGAAAATAAAAAGAGTGTGGTTGAGAGAGCAGAAGAGGATGTTTTGAAATGGTTTGGGCACATGGAGAGAATGAGTGAGGAAAGATTGACCAAGAGGATATATGTGTCGGAAGTGGAGGGAACGAGGAGAAGTGGAAGACCAAATTGGAGGTGGAAAGATGGAGTGAAAAAGATTTTGAGTGATCGGGGCCTGAACATGCAGGAGGGTGAAAGGCGTCCAAGGAATAGAGTGAATTGGAACGATGTGGTATACCGGGGTCGACGTGCTGTCAATGGATTGAACCAGGGCATGTGAAGCGTCTGGGGTAAACCATGGAAAGTTCTGTGGGGCCTGGATGTGGAAAGGGAGCTGTGGTTTCGGTGCATTATTACATGACAGCTAGGGACTGAGTGTGAACGAATGGGGCCTTTGTTGTCTTTTCCTAGCACTACATAGCACACATGAGGGGGGAAGGGTTTGTTATTCCATGTGTGGCGGGGTGACGATGGGAATAAATAAAGGCAGACAATATGAATTATGTACATGTGTATATATGTATATGTCTGTATATTTGCGTGTCTGGGCGTGTATGTATATACATGTGTATGTGGGTGGGTTGGGCCATTCTTTCGTCTGTTTCCTTGCGCTACCTCGCTAACGCGGGAGACAGCGACAAAGCAAAATAAGATAATAATAAATATAATAATATATAATATATATATATATATATATATATATATATATATATATATATATATATATATATATATATATATATATATTTGATTTGGTAAACAGAGAAGAGGTAGTGAAAGCTTTGCGGATGATGAAAGCCGGCAAGGCAGCAGGTTTGGATGGTATTGCAGTGGAATTTATTAAAAAAGGGGGTGACTGTATTGTTGACTGGTTGGTAAGGTTATTTAATGTATGTATGACTCATGGTGAGGTGCCTGAGGACTGGCGGAATGCGTGCATAGTGCCATTGTACAAAGGCAAAGGGGATAAGAGTGAGTGCTCAAATTACAGAGGTATAAGTTTGTTGAGTATTCCTGGTAAATCATATGGGAGGGTATTGATTGAGAGGGTGAAGGCATGTACAGAGCATCAGATTGGGGAAGAGCAGTGTGGTTTCAGAAGTGGTAGAGGATGTGTGGATCAGGTGTTTGCTTTGAAGAATGTATGTGAGAAATACTTAGAAAAGCAAATGCATTTGTATGTAGCATTTATGGATCTGGAGAAGGCATATGATAGAGTTGATAGAGATGCTCTGTGGAAGGTATTAAGAATATATGGTGTGGGAGGAAAGTTGTTAGAAGCAGTGAAAAGTTTTTATCGAGGATGTAAGGCATGTGTACGTGTAGGAAGAGAGGAAAGTGATTGGTTCTCAGTGAATGTAGGTTTGCGGCAGGGGTGTGTGATGTCTCCATGGTTGTTTAATTTGTTTATGGATGGGGTTGTTAGGGAGGTAAATGCAAGAGTTTTGTAAAGAGGGGCAAGTATGAAGTCTGTTGGGGATGAGAGAGCTTGGGAAGTGAGTCAGTTGTTGTTCGCTGATGATACAGCGCTGGTGGCTGATTCATGTGAGAAACTGCAGAAGCTGGTGACTGAGTTTGGTAAAGTGTGTGGAAGAAGAAAGTTAAGAATAAATGTGAATAAGAGCAAGGTTATTAGGTACAGTAGGGTTGAGGGTCAAGTCCACACACGCAAATATACATACATCTACACAGCTTTCCATGGTTTACCCCAGACGCTTCACATGCCTTGATTCAATCCACTGACAGCACGTCAGCCCCGGTATACCACATCGCTCCAATTCACTCTATTCCTTGCCCTCCTTTCACCCTCCTGCATGTTCAGGCCCCGATCACACAAAATCTTTTTCACTCCATCTTTCCACCTCCAATTTGGTCTCCCTCTTCTCCTTGTTCCCTCCACCCCCGACACATATATCCTCTTGGTCAATCTTTCCTCACTCATCCTCTCCATGTGCCCAAACCACTTCAAAACACCCTCTTCTGCTCTCTCAACCACGCTCTTTTTATTTCCACACATCTCTCTTACCCTTACGTTACTCACTCGATCAAACCACTTCACACCACACATTGTCCTCAAACATCTCATTTCCAGCACATCTATCCTCCTGCGCACAACTCTATCCATAGCCCACGCCTCGCAACCATACAACATTGTTGGAACCACTATTCCTTCAAACATACCCATTTTTGCTTTCCGAGATAATGTTCTCGACTTCCACACATTCTTCAAGGCCCCCAGAATTTTCGCCCCCTCCCCCACCCTATGATCCACTTCCGCTTCCATGGGTCCATCCGCTGCCAGATCCACTCCCAGATATCTAAAACACTTCACTTCCTCCAGTTTTTCTCCATTCAAACTCACCTCCCAATTGACTTGACCCTCAACCCTACTGTACCTAATAACCTTGCTCTTATTCACATTTACTCTTAACTTTCTTCTTCCACACACTTTACCAAACTCAGTCACCAGCTTCTGCAGTTTCTCACATGAATCAGCCACCAGCGCTGTGTCATCAGCGAACAACAACTGACTCACTTCCCAAGCTCTCTCATCCCCAACAGACTTCATACTTGCCCCTCTTTCCAAAACTCTTGCATTTACCTCCCTAACAACCCCATCCATAAACAAATTAAACAACCATGGAGACATCACACACCCCTGCCGCAAACCTACATTCACTGAGAACCAATCACTTTCCTCTCTTTCTACACGTACACATGCCTTACATCCTCGATAAAAACTTTTCACTGCTTCTAACAACTTTCCTCCCACACCATATATTCTTAATACCTTCCACAGAGCATCTCTATCAACTCTATCATATGCCTTCTCCAGATCCATAAATGCTACATACAAATGCATTTGCTTTTCTAAGTATTTCTCACATACATTCTTCAAAGCAAACACCTGATCCACACATCCTCTACCACTTCTGAAACCACACTGCTCTTCCCCAATCTGATGCTCTGTACATGCCTTCACCCTCTCAATCAATACCCTCCCATATAATTTACCAGGAATACTCAACAAACTTATACCTCTGTAATTTGAGCACTCACTCTTATCCCTTTTGCCTTTGTACAATGGCACTATGCACGCATTCCGCCAATCCTCAGGCACCTCACCATGAGTCATACATACATTAAATAACCTTACCAACCAGTCAACAATACAGTCACCCCCTTTTTTAATAAATTCCACTGCAATACCATCCAAACCTGCTGCCTTGCCGGCTTTCATCTTCCGCAGAGCTTTCACTACCTCTTCTCTGTTTACCAAATCATTTTCCCTAACCCTCTCACTTTGCACACCACCTCGACCAAAACACCCTATATCTGCCACTCTATCATCAAACACATTCAACAAACCTTCGAAATACTCACTCCATCTCCTTCTCACATCACCACTACTTGTTATCACCTCCCCATTTGCGCCCTTCACTGAAGTTCCCATTTGCTCCCTTGTCTTACGCACTTTATTTACCTCCTTCCAGAACATCTTTTTATTCTCCCTAAAATTTAATGATACTCTCTCACCCCAGCTCTCATTTGCCCTTTTTTTCACCTCTTGCACCTTTCTCTTGACCTCCTGTCTCTTTATTTTATACATCTCCCACTCAATTGCATTTTTTCCCTGCAAAAATCGTCCAAATGCCTCTCTCTTCTCTTTCACTAATACTCTTACTTCTTCATCCCACCACTCACTACCCTTTCTAATCAACCCACCTCCCACTCTTCTCATGCCACAAGCATCTTTTGCGCAATCCATCACTGATTCCCTAAATACATCCCATTCCTCCCCCACTCCCCTTACTTCCATTGTTCTCACCTTTTTCCATTCTGTACTCAGTCTCTCCTGGTACTTCCTCACACAGGTCTCCTTCTCAAGCTCACTTACTCTCACCACCCTCTTCACCCCAACATTCACTCTTCTTTTCTGAAAACCCATACAAATCTTCACCTTAGCCTCCACAAGATAATGATCAGACATCCCTCCAGTTGCACCTCTCAGCACATTAACATCCAAAAGTCTCTCTTTCGCACGCCTGTCACTTAACACGTAATCCAATAACGCTCTCTGGCCATCTCTCCTACTTACATAAGTATACTTATGTATATCTCGCTTTTTAAACCAGGTATTCCCAATCACCAGTCCTTTTTCAGCACATAAATCTACAAGCTCTTCACCATTTCCATTTACAACACTGAACACCCCATGTATACCAATTATTCCCTCAACTGCCACATTACTCACCTTTGCATTCAAATCACCCATCACTATAACCCGGTCTCGTGCATCAAAACCACTAACACACTCATTCAGCTGCTCCCAAAACACTTGCCTCTCTTGATCTTTCTTCTCATGCCCAGGTGCATAAGCACCAATAATCACCCACCTCTCTCCATCAACTTTCAGTTTTACCCATATTAATCGAGAATTTACTTTCTTACACTCTATCACATACTCCCACAACTCCTGTTTCAGGAGTATTGCTACTCCTTCCCTTGCTCTTGTCCTCTCACTAACCCCTGACTTTACTCCCTAGACATTCCCAAACCACTCTTCCCCTTTACCCTTGAGCTTCGTTTCACTCAAAGCCAAAACATCCAGGTTCCTTTCCTCAAACATACTACCTATCTCTCCTCTTTTCACATCTTGGTTACATCCACACCCATTTAGGCACCCCACTCTGAGCCTTCGAGGAGGATGAGCACTCCCCGCGTGACTCGTTCTTCTGTTTCCCATTTTAGAAAGTTAATACAAGGAGGGGAGGATTTCTGGCCCCCCGCTCCCGTCCCCTCTAGTCGCTTTCTACGACACGCGAGGAATACGTGGGAAGTATTCTTTCACCCCTATCCCCAGGGATAATATACATATATATATATACATATACACATACACACACATACACATACATACGCACATATACACACACACACACTCATACATATATATACATATGAAAAATGTAAGAAACAATTTAGAAAAACTGAAACTTCTAGCTTGAAATGAATGAAAAAAATGAATGTCACATAATGGTTCAACCTCTGGCTATGGAAAAAAGGAAATGTATAATTTATTTACACAAACGTCAATAGCAGTTCTCATCAATTTAACCACTGTATCAATAGGCTTCAATGTCTAAGCTACATTTTCCTCCAATTTCACTATTTTCCTTCACATTTTCAATTGTGTCTGAAGGTTCTACTTCAAGAGTGATTGTTTTTCCAGTAAGGGTCTTCACATCTTGGTTACATCCACACACATTTAGGCACCCCACTCTGAGCCTTCGAGGAGGATGCTTTACTTGTGGTGCTGACTTCCCGTTTCAGGAATTTGGAGTCAGTCGATTTCCAGTTCCCGCCACGGAGAGCAGTAGGGGCTGCACACACACACACACACACACACACACACACATATATATATATATATATATATATATATATATATATATATATATATATATATATATATATATATATATATATATTCCCTGGGGATAGGGGAGAAAGAATACTTCCCACGTATTCCCTGCGTGTCGTAGAAGGCGACTAAAAGGGAAGGGAGCGGGGGGCTGGAAATCCTCCCCTCTCGTTTCTTTTTTAATTTTCCAAAAGAAGGAACAGAGAAGAGGGCCAGGTGAGGATATTCCCTCAAAGGCTCAGTCCTCTGTTCTTAACGCTACCTCGCTATTGCGGGAAATAGCGAATAGTATGAAAAAAAAAAAAAAAAAAAAAAAATAATAATATATATATATATATATATATATATATATATATATAAAGGCAGACAGTGTGAATTGTGTGCATGGGTATATATGTATGTGTCTGTGTGTGTATATATATGTGTACATTGAGATGTATAGTATGAATATTTGCGCGTGTGGACGTGTATGTATATACATTGTGTATGGGGGTGGGTTGGGCCATTTCTTTCGTCTGTTTCCTTGCGCTGCCTCGCAGATGCGGGAGACAGCGACAAAGTATAATAAAAAATAAATATATATATATATATATATATATATATATATATATATATATATATATATATGTGTGTATGTATATATTTTTATTTTTTAAAGTATAATAAAAAATAAAAATATATATATATGTATATATATATATATATATATATATATATATATATATATATATATATATATATATATATATATATATATTTCCCTGGGGATAGGGGAGAAAGAATACTTCCCACGTATTCCCTGCGTGTCGTAGAAGGCGACTAAAAGGGAAGGGAGCGGGGGGCTGGAAATCCTCCCCTCTCGTTTTTTTTTTTTTCCAAAAGAAGGAACAGAGGAGAGGTCCAGGTAAGGATATTCCCTCAAAGGCCCAGTCCTCTGTCCTTAACGCTACCTCGCTATCGCGGGAAATAGCGAATAGTATGAAAAAAAAAAAAAAAAAAAAAAAAAAAAAAAAATATATATATATATATATATATATATATATATATATATATATATATATATATATATATATATTATTTCATTTTTATTTATTTTGCTTTGTCGCTGTCTCCCGCGTTTGCGAGGTAGCGCAAGGAAACAGACGAAAGAAATGGCCCAACCCACCCCCATACACAATGTATATACATACACGTCCACACGCGCAAATATTCATACCTATACATCTCAATGTACACATATATATACACACACAGACACATACATATATACCCATGCACACAATTCACACTGTCTGCCTTTATTCATTCCCATCGCCACCTCGCCACACATGGAATACCATCCCCCTCCCCCCCTCATGTGTGCGAGGTAGCACTAGGAAAAGACAACAAAGGCCCCATTCGTTCACACTCAGTCTCTAGCTGTCATGCAATAATGCCCGAAACCCCAGCTCCCTTTCCACATCCAGGCCCCACACAACTTTCCATGGTTTACCCCAGACGCTTCACATGCCCTGATTCAATCCACTGACAGCACGTCAACCCCGGTATACCACATCGATCCAATTCACTCTATTCCTTGCCCTCCTTTCACCCTCCTGCATGTTCAGGCCCCGATCACACAAAATCTTTTTCACTCCATCTTTCCACCTCCAATCTGGTCTCCCACTTCTCGTTCCCTCCACCTCCGACACATATATCCTCTTGGTCAATCTTTCCTCACTCATTCTCTCCATGTGCGCAAACCATTTCAAAACACCCTCTTCTGCTCTCTCAACCACGCTCTTTTTATTTCCACACTTCTCTCTTTCCCTTACATTACTTACTCGATCAAACCACCTCACACCACACATTGTCCTCAAACATCTCATTTCCAGCACATCCACTCTCCTGCGCACAACTCTATCCATAGCCCACGCCTCGCAACCATACAACATTGTTGGAACCACTATTCCTTCAAACATACCCATTTTTGCTTTCCGAGATAATGTTCTCGACTTCCACACATTCTTCAAGGCTCCCAGGATTTTCGCCCCCTCCCCCACCCTATGATTCACTTCCGCTTCCATGGTTCCATCCGCTGCCAGATCCACTCCCAGATATCTAAAACACTTTACTTCCTCCAGTTTTTCTCCATTCAAACTTACCTCCCAATTGACTTGACCCTCAACCCTACTGTACCTAATAACCTTGCTCTTATTCACATTTACTCTTAACTTTCTTCTTTCACACACTTTACCAAACTCAGTCACCAGCTTCTGCAGTTTCTCACATGAATCAGCCACCAGCGCTGTATCATCAGCGAACAACAACTGACTCACTTCCCAAGCTCTCTCATCCACAACAGACTTCATACTTGACCTTCTTTCCAAAACTCTTGCATTCACCTCCCTAACAACCCCATCCATAAACAAATTAAACAACCATGGAGACATCACACACCCCTGCCGCAAGCCTACATTCACTGAGAACCAATCACTTTCCTCTCTTCCTACACGTACACATGCCTTATATCCTCGATAAAAACTTTTCACTGCTTCTAACAACTTGCCTCCCACACCATATATTCTTAAAACCTTCCACAGAGCATCTCTATCATATGCCTTCTCCTGATCCATAAATGCTACATACAAATCCATTTGCTTTTCTAAGTATTTCTCACATACATTCTTCAAAGCAAACACCTGATCCACACATCCTCTACCACTTCTGAAACCACACTGCTCTTCCCCAATCTGATGCTCTGTACATGCCTTCACCCTCTCAATCAATACCCAACCATATAATTTACCAGGAATACTCAACAAACTTATACCTCTGTAATTTGAGCACTCACTCTTATCCCCTTTGCCTTTGTACAATGGCACTATGCACGCATTCCGCCAGTCCTCAGGCTCCTCACCATGAGTCATACATACATTAAATAACCTTACCAACCAGTCAATAATACAGTCACCCCCTTTTTTAATAAATTCCACTGCAATACCATCCAAACCTGCTGCCTTGCCGGCTTTCATATATATATATATATATATATATATATATATATATATATATATATATATATATATATATATATATATATATATATATATCCTAGCCTGAGCCAATTATTCAATTTATCGACCAACCCCAAGGGGTGGATGAACAGCTATGTTGAGCGCTGTTCAGACACCAATACAATAAGTCAAGTTGATATATAAGAGACAAGAACAACTTACTTTGGTTAACGCCATAACAGTTGAGGAAGTATGTAGGAAACACAACAATAGTCTTTCTTATTATCTTTAGATAAACTGGTAACATTCGTTAGTGTGTAGTAGTGACTGACAACTACACCCCATCTTGTTGGCCAATGCTCTCCACTTCCTCAATTTGTTTTCAAACATTTCACGCAGGAATTAATGGGGGATACAACCCTTGACACCTGGTAATGACGAGAGACCAAAACTGTATGGAAGGTCAGGCCAAGCACCATACACCTTCCTTAAGTGTTAGCAAAGGTCTTGTTAACACGTTCACCTTTCCACATAAAGGTCATAAAAAGTACCCGGGTTTGGGGTACTGGCTCACAACACGCTCACACATATGAACAACTACACTCTCACACATATGGACAACTACACTCTCACACATATGAACAACTACACTCTCACACATATGAACAACTACACTCTCACACATATGAACAACTACACTCACACATATGAACAACTACACTCACAGATATGGACAACTACACTCTCACACATATGAACAACTACACTCTCACACATATGGACAACTACACTCTCACACATATGAACAACTACACTCTCACACATATGGACAACTACACTCTCACACATATGAACAATTACACTCTCACACATATGAACAACTACACTCTCACACATATGAACAACTACACTCTCACACATATGAACAACTACACTCTCACACATATGGACAACTACACTCTCACACATATGAACAACTACACTCACACATATGAACAACTACACTCACACATATGAACAACTACACTCTCACACATATGAACAACTACACTCTCACACATATGAACAACTACACTCTCACACATATGAACAACTACACTCTCACACATATGAACAACTACACTCTCACACATATGGACAACTACACTCTCACACATATGAACAACTACACTCACACATATGAACAACTACACTCACATATGAACAACTACACTCTCACACATATGAACAACTACACTCTCACACATATGAACAACTACACTCTCACATATGAACAACTACACTCTCACACATATGAACAACTACACTCTCACACATATGGACAACTACACTCTCACACATATGAACAACTACACTCTCACACATATGAACAATTACACTCACACATATGAACAACTACACTCTCACACATATGAACAACTACACTCTCACACATATGAACAACTACACTCTCACACATATGAACAACTATACTCTCACACATATGAACAACTACACTCTCACACATATGGACAACTACACTCTCACTTATGAACAACTACACTCAAACACATATGAACAACTACACTCACACATATGAACAACTACACTCACACATATGAACAACTACACTCTCACACATGTGAACAACTGCACTCTCACACATATGAACAACAAAACTCTCACATATGAACAACTACACGCTCACACATATGAACAACTACACGCTCACACATATGAACAACTACACTAACACATAACAACTACACGTTCACACATATCAACAACTACACGTTCACACATATCAACAACTACGCGCTCACGTATATGACTACACGTTCACACATGTGAACAACATGCTCACACATATGAACAACTACACGCTCACACATATGAACATGCTCACACATAGGAACAACTACACGTTCACACATTTGAATAACTACACGTTCACACATATGAACAATAACACTTACACATGAACAACTACACGTTAATACATATGAACAACTACGTTCACACATAACAACTACATGTTCACACATATGAAATACTACACGCTCACACATATGAACAACTACACGTTCACACATATCAACAACTACACGTTCACACATATGAACAACTACACGTTCACACATATGAACAAATACACGTTCAAACATAGGAACAACTACACGTTCACACATAGGAACAACTACACGTTCACACATATGAACAACTACACGTTCACACATATGAACAACTACACGTTCACACATATGAACAACTACACGTTCACACATATGAACAACTACACGTTCACACATATGAACAAAACACGTTCACACATAGGAACAACTACACGTTCACACATATGAACAACTACACGTTCACACATATGAACAACTACACGTTCACACATATGAACAACTACACGTTCACACATATGAACAACTACACGTTCACACATATGAACAACTACACGTTCACACATATGAACAACTACACGTCACACATATGAACAACTACACGTTCACACATATGAACAACTACACGTTCACACATATGAACAACTACACGTTCACACATATGAACAACTACACGTTCACACATATGAACAACTACACGTTCACACATATGAACAACTACACGTCACACATATGAACAACTACACGTTCACCAACACTAAGAACAATACACGTTCACACATATGAACAACTACACGCTCACACATATGAACAACTACACGTTCACACATATGAACAACTACACGTTCACACATATGAACAACTACACGTTCACACATATGAACAACTACACGTTCACACATATGAACAACTACACGTTCACACATATGAACAACTACACGTTCACACATATGAACAACTACACGTTCACACATATGAACAACTACACGTTCACACATATGAACAACTACACGTTCACACATATGAACAACTACACGTTCACACATATGAACAACTACACGTTCACACATATGAACAACTACACGTTCACACATATGAACAACTACACGTTCACACATATGAACAACTACACGTTCACACATATGAACAACTACACGTTCACACATATGAACAACTACACGTTCACACATATGAACAACTACACGTTCACACATATGAACAACTACACGTTCACACATATGAACAACTACACGCTCACACATATGAACAACTACACCTTCACACATATGAACAACTACACGCTCACACATATGAACAACTACACGTCACACATATGAACAACTACACGTTCACACATATGAACAACTACACGCTCACACATATGAACAACTACACCTTCACACATAGGAAGAACACGCTGCTGGCGACACAGGTACAGAGAGATGTTGGCAGACATAAAGACTTGTGTTAGGGAAGACACTTGTGTTCCATCATATAATAACATCAATAATAATATGGTAGTAAGTAATATGCACATTTCCTACCACTAACCATAACATCAGCCAACCTGGCCTGTCTTAATGTGTTCTTCACTAAGATAAGAAAAATGGAAAGACAGACGCAGTGTCTGGTGACAAGAAAGGGTTGGCTGTGTGAGCTTACTACAAATATAATGGATGAAGTAATTCACTTAGCATATAATATAGATGGCCGACATGCCCCTCAATGGGGTGAACCAAAGCATATAAGTGGTCACACTAACCAACCTTACACACAACAGCTAGCCTCCAGCTCTCTCTCTCTCTCTCTCTTCCTGACGCTCCCTATCTACGGAAGGAAATGCAATTAAAGTGTGTTAAAGACGAAAGCTGAGAGTAAATGTGAATAAGAGCAAGGTTATTAGGTACAGTAGGGTTGAGATACAAGTCAATTGGGAGGTAAGTTTGAATGGAGATAAACTGGAGGAAGTAAAGTGTTTTAGATATCTGGGAGTGGATCTGGCAGCGCATGGAACCATGGAAGCGGAAGTGAATCATAGGGTGGGGGAGGGGGCGAAGGTTCTGGGAGCCTTGAAGAATGTGTGGAAGGCGAGAACATTATCTCGGTAAGCAAAAATGGGTATGTTTGAAGGAATAGTGGTTCCAACAACGTTATATGGTTGCGAGGCGTGGGCTATAGATAGAGTTGTGCGGAGGAGGATGGATGTTTTGGAAATGAGATGTTTGAGGACAACATGAGGTGAGAAGTGCTTTGATCGAGTAAGTAATGAAAGGGTAAGAGAGATATGTGGTAATAAAAGAAGTGTGGTTGAGAGAGCAGAAGAGGGAGTATTGAAATGGTTCGGTCATATGGAGAGAATGAGTGAGGAAAGATTGACGAACAAGATGTATGTGTCAGACGAGGAGGGAAAGAGGAGAAGCGGGTGACCTAATTGGAGGTGGAAAGATGGAGTGAAAAAGATTTTGAACGATCGAGGCCTGGACATGCAGGAGGGTGAAAGGCGTGCAAAGAATAGAGTGAATAGGAACGATGTGGTATACTGGGGTCGACGTGCTGTCAATGGATTGAATCAGGGCATGTGAAGCGTCTGGGGTAAACCATGAAAAGTTTTGTGGGGCCTGGATTTGGAAAGGGAGCTGTGGTTTCGGTGCATTATAAATGACAGCTGGAGACTGAGTGCGAACGAATGTGGCCTTTGTTGTCTTTTTCTAGCGCTAACTAGCGCGCGTGCGGGGGAAGGGTGTTGTCATTTCATGTGTGGCGGGGTGGCGACGGGAATGAATAAAGGCAGCAAGTATAAATTATGTACATGTGTATATATGTATATGTCTGTGTATGTATATATATGTATACACTGAAATGTATAGGTATGTATATGTGCGTGTGTGGACGTGTATATATATACATGTGTATGAGGGTGGGTTGGGCCATTAAACTTGTTTCCTTGCCTATGGATCATGCAATCTATAAATGGTAACATACTATTATTTCCATTTTCTATAGTAAATTTGAGGGAAGGTACTAAATTGTTAAGTAAGGGGAGAAATATTTGTAAATTCTAATTTGTTGGCCAAACACAAAGAACATCATCTACATACCTAAACCAAATTGCATTAGAAGGTAAGATTGCATGATCCATAGGCAAGGAAACAAGTTTAAGTTTAGCATATACAGAAAACCTACCAATGTATGCTCATATATCCATTATTACTCATCTCAACATGACAGTTAAATTATCATCATTTCAATCTATGTTCCTTAGGGCATTACGTATTTGCAGTCCAGAGTTTATTGATGATGAGTTTGAGAAGATATATTCTATTGGATCTAAGTTAAAGTACCCTTCATCTTTCATCGATAAATCTTTTAAGTTAGCAAAGAAATCACTTTATAGAGTTGAACCTAAACCTCCCACTGGCACCAAGAATCTTTTAGTTCTCCCTTCTAATAAAAATTTCACTTTACTTCCCATGATGCTAAAATCCTTTAATGTAAATGTTGCCTTTAGCAACAATAATACTATAAAGAATATCTTAATCAGGAATTCACCAGAAAATTCTCATGGATGCATCTATAAAGTGCCATGTGGAAATTGTGATAAATTTTATGTTGGTCAGACTGGTAAGGATCTTTCTGTTAGACTTAAGCAACATAAATATAGTATAAGAACGGGACAAGAATCAAATGCCTTGTTTAATCAGTTAAAAACTATGATCACTGTGTTGACTGGAGCAATGCCATCTCAGTTATTAACTCTATTACCAAGAGAAATATCATTGAATCTTCTATTATTAAATACACAGAGAATTATAATCTTAATATTAGTGATGGTCTATACAAATTAGATAACTTTATTGTTGATAAAATTTGTAAAATGGTAAGTTTATGAACGCTCGTTGTGTTTTGGACAATCACATGTTTACCAAATGGCGTCCTAGCTTCGTCTCTTCGATGTATATCAACTGACTTATATTTCTCTCTTGTGTCTCCCCGATGATGTGATTATTACAAGAAAGTGCACTTGGGAACTTTTCGTGTTTCATTTTCCCCGTGGACTCATAGGAATATCTTGAACACGCGCAAAATTGTGATCCTTTCCAATATTTTTTTTTTTTTTTTTTGCTTTGTCGCTGTCTCCCGCGTTTACGAGGTAGCGCAAGGAAACAGACGAAAGAAATGGCCCAACCCACCCCCATACACATGTATATACATACGTCCACACACGCAAATATACATACCTACACAGCTTTCCATGGTTTACCCCAGACGCTTCACATGCCTTGATTCAATCCACTGATAGCACGTCAACCCCGGTATACCACATCGCTCCAATTCACTCTATTCCTTGCCCTCCTTTCACCCTCCTGCATGTTCAGGCTCCGATCACACAAAATCTTTTCCACTCCATCTTTCCACCTCCAATTTGGTCTCCCTCTTCTCCTCGTTCCCTCCACCTCCGACACATATATTCTCTTGGTCAATCTTTCCTCACTCATTCTCTCCATGTGCCCGAACCATTTCAAAACACCCTCTTCTGCTCTCTCAACCACGCTCTTTTTATTTCCACACATCTCTCTTACCCTTACGTTACTTACTCGATCAAACCACCTCACACCACACATTGTCCTCAAACATCTCATTTCCAGCACATCCATCCTCCTGCGCACAACTCTATCCATAGCCCACGCCTCGCAACCATACAACATTGTTGGAACCACTATTCCTTCAAACATACCCATTTTTGCTTTCCGAGATAATGTTCTCGACTTCCACACATTCTTCAAGGCTCCCAGAATTTTCGCCCCCTCCCCCACCCTATGATCCACTTCCGCTTCCATGGTTCCATCCGCTGCCAGATCCACTCCCAGATATCTAAAACACTTCACTTCCTCCAGTTTTTCTCCATTGAAACTCACCTCCCAATTGACTTGACCCTCAACCCTACTGTACCTAGTAACCTTGCTCTTATTCACATTTACTCTTAACTTTCTTCTTTCACACACTTTACCAAATTCAGTCACCAGCTTCTGCAGTTTCTCACATGAATCAGCCACCAGTGCTGTATCATCAGCGAACAATATATATATATATATATATATATATATATATATATATATATATATATATATATATATATATATATAATCAGACATCCCTCCAGTTGCACCTCTGAGCACATTAACATCCAAAAGTCTCTCTTTCGCGCGCCTGTCAATTAACACGTAATCCAATAACGCTCTCTGGCCATCTCTCCTACTTACATACGTATACTTATGTATATCTCGCTTTTTAAACCAGGTATTCCCAATCACCAGTCCTTTTTCAGCACATAAATTTACAAGCTCTTCACCATTTCCATTTACAACACTGAACACCCCATGTATACCAATTATTCCCTCAACTGCCACATTACTCACCTTTGCATTCAAATCACCCATCACTATAACCCGATCTCGTGCATCAAAACCACAAACACACTCATTCAGCTGCTCCCAAAACACTTGCCTCTCATGATCTTTCTTCTCATGCCCAGGTGCATATGCACCAATAATCACCCATCTCTCTCCATCAACTTTCAGTTTTACCCATATTAATCGAGAATTTACTTTCTTACATTCTATCACATACTCCCACAACTCCTGTTTCAGAAGTATTGCTACTCCTTCCCTTGCTCTTGTCCTCTCACTAACCCCTGACTTTACTCCCAAGACATTCCCAAACAACTCTTCCCCTTTACCCTTGAGCTTCGTTTCACTCAGAGCCAAAACATCCAGGTTCCTTTCCTCAAACATACTACCTATCTCTCTTGTGGAGGATAAGGTGAAGATTTGTATGGGTTTTCAGAAAAGAAGAGTGAATGTTGGGATGAAGAGGGTGGTGAGAGTAAGTGAGCTTGGGAAGGAGACTTGTGTGAGGAAGTGCCAGGAGAGACTGAGTACAGAATGGAAAAAGGTGAGAACAATGGAAGTAAGGGGAGTGGGGGAGGAATGGGATGTATTTAGGGAATCAGTGATGGATTGCGCAAAAGAGGCTTGTGGCATGAGAAGAGTGGGAGGTGGGTTCATTAGAAAGGGTAGTGAGTGGTGGGATGAAGAAGTAAGATTATTAGTGAAAGAGAAGAGAGAGGCATTTGGACGATTTTTGCTGGGAAAAAATGCAATTGAGAGGGAGATGTATAAAAGAAAGAGACAGGAGGTCAAGAGAAAGGTGCAAGAGGTGAAAAAGAGGGCAAATGAGAGTTGGGGTGAGAGAGTATCATTAAATTTTAGGGAGAATAAAAAGATGTTTTGGAAGGAGGTAAATAAAGTGCGTAAGACAAGGGAGCAAATGGGAACTTCAGTGAAGGGCGCAAATGGGGAGGTGATAACAAGTAGTGGTGATGTGAGAAGGAGATGGAGTGAGTATTTTGAAGGTTTGTTGAATGTGTTTGATGATAGAGTGGCAGATAGGGTGTTTTGGTCGAGGTGGTGTGCAAAGTGAGAGGGTTAGGGAGAATGATTTGGTAAACAGAGAAGAGGTAGTAAAAGCTTTGCGGAAGATGAAAGCCGGCAAGGCAGCAGGTTTGGATGGTATTGCAGTGGAATTTATTAAAAAAGGGGGTGACTGTATTGTTGACTGGTTGGTAAGGTTATTTAATGTATGTATGACTCATGGTGAGGTGCCTGAGGATTGGCGGAATGCGTGCATAGTGCCATTGTACAAAGGCAAAGGGGATAAGAGTGAGTGCTCAAATTACAGAGGTATAAGTTTGTTGAGTATTCCTGGTAAATTATATGGGAGGGTATTGATTGAGAGGGTGAAAGCATGTACAGAGCATCAGATTGGGGAAGAGCAGTGTGGTTTCAGAAGTGGTAGAGGATGTGTGGATCAGGTGTTTGCTTTGAAGAATGTACGTGAGAAATACTTAGAAAAGCAAATGGATTTGTATGTAGCATCTATGGATCTGGAGAAGGCATATGATAGAGTTGATAGAGATGCTCTGTGGAAGGTATTAAGAATATATGGTGTGGGAGGAAAGTTGTTAGAAGCAGTGAAAAGTTTTTATCGAGGATGTAAGGCATGTGTACGTGTAGGAAGAGAGGAAAGTGATTGGTTCTCAGTGAATGTAGGCTTGCGGCAGGGGTGTGTGATGTCTCCATGGTTGTTTAATTTGTTTATGGATGGGGTTGTTAGGGAGGTGAATGCAAGAGTTTTGGAAAGAGGGGCAAGTATGAAGGCTGTTGTGGATGAGAGAGCTTGGGAAGTGAGTCAGTTGTTGTTCGCTGATGATACAGCGCTGGTGGCTGATTCATGTGAGAAACTGCAGAAGCTGGTGACTGAGTTTGGTAAAGTGTGTGGAAAGAAGAAAGTTAAGAGTAAATGTGAATAAGAGCAAGGTTATTAGGTACAGTAGGGTTGAGGGTCAAGTCAATTGGGAGGTGAGTTTGAATGGAGAAAAACTGGAGGAAGTGAAGTGTTTTAGATATCTGGGAGTGGATCTGGCAGCGGATGGAACCATGGAAGCGGAAGTGGATCATAGGGTGGGGGAGGGGGCGAAAATTCTGGGAGCCTTGAAGAATGTGTGGAAGTCGAGAACATTATCTCGGAAAGCAAAAATGGGTATGTTTGAAGGAATAGTGGCTCCAACAATGTTGTATGATTGCGAGGCGTGGGCTATGGATAGAGTTGTGCGCAGGAGGATGGATGTGCTGGAAATGAGATGTTTGAGGACAATGTGTGGTGTGAGGTGGTTTGATCGAGTGAGTAACGTAAGGGTAAGAGAGATGTGTTGAAATAAAAAGAACGTGGTTGAGAGAGCAGAAGAGGGTGTTTTGAAGTGGTTTGGGCACATGGAGAGAATGAGTGAGGAAAGATTGACCAAGAGGATATATGTGTCGGAGGTGGAGGGAACGAGGAGAAGAGGGAGACCAAATTGGAGGTGGAAAGATGGAGTGAAAAAGATTTTGTGTGATCGGGGCCTGAACATGCAGGAGGGTGAAAGGAGGGCAAGGAATAGAGTGATTTGGAGCGATGTGGTATACCGGGGTTGACGTGCTGTCAGTGGATTGAATCAAGGCATGTGAAGCGTCTGGGGTAAACCATGGAAAGCTGTGTAGGTATGTATATTTGCGTGTGTGGACGTATGTATATACATGTGTATGGGGGGGGGGGCCATTTCTTTCGTCTGTTTCCTTGCGCTACCTCGCAAACGCGGGAGACAGCGACAAAGTATAAAAAAGAAAAAAAAAAAAAAATATATATATATATATATATATATATATATATATATATATATATATATATATATATATATATATATATATATATATATGTGTGTGTGTGTGTGTGTGTGTGTGTGTGTGTGTGTGTACAGTGAGATGTATAGGTATGTATATTTGCGTGTGTGGACGTGTATGTATATACACTGTGTATGGGGGTGGGTTGGGCCATTTCTTTCGTCTGTTTCCTTGCGCTACCTCGCAAACGCGGGAGACAGCGATAAAGCATATAAATAAATAAATAAATAAATAAATATATATATATAATTACCACAAACATCGTATTGTGTGGTGGACTAACATGACTAATACCGTGTTGTGTGGTGGACTAACATGACTAACACCGTGTTGTGTAGTGGACTATGCCATGTTGTGTGGTGGCTTAACTAAAACAGCGTTGTGTGGCGGAGTAAGGCATTACATGAGAGGCAGTGTAGGGAGACAGCAGGAAAGATCTTTCATTATGTTATTATATGTAGTGAAGTGTTAACCGGAAGAGACAACTTACATACCTCACAATACAAACAATACAGTAGTTACGTTTCACTCGTCGTTATTGAAGAAAAAGTCACCATTATTATTATAACGGAAATGACGTTTTGTATTGTTAATGTGGCTGGGACTCTCCTTGAGATCTGTTTTAGAAATACATCAAGTATATATTGAGAACTAGATATGTATGCACTATGACTTTACTGTAGCTGTAACCAGAGATACTACAGCTTATGTACTTATGCTTCAGCATGTAGCTGCAAGTGCATCACTGATGAACCACTTACCACAAGTTACACCTACTTGATCATCTCTCATGAACCAATTACCACAAGTTACACCTACTTGATCATCTCTCATGAACCAATTACCACAAGTTACACCTACTTGATCATCTCTCATGAACCAATTACCACAAGTTACACCTACTTGATCATCTCTCATGAACCAATTACCACAAGTTACACCTACTTGATCATCTCTCATGAACCAATTACCACAAGTTACACCTACTTGATCATCTCTCATGAACCAATTACCACAAGTTACACCTACTTGATCATCTCTCATGAACCAATTACCACAAGTTACACCTACTTGATCATCTCTCATGAACCAATTACCACAAGTTACACCTACTTGATCATCTCTCATGAACCAATTACCACAAGTTACACCTACTTGATCATCTCTCATGAACCAATTACCACAAGTTACACCTACTTGATCATCTCTCATGAACCAATTACCACAAGTTACACCTACTTGATCATCTCTCATGAACCAATTACCACAAGTTACACCTACTTGATCATCTCTCATGAACCAATTACCACAAGTTACACCTACTTGATCATCTCTCATGAACCAATTACCACAAGTTACACCTACTTGATCATCTCTCATGAACCAATTACCACAAGTTACACCTACTTGATCATCTCTCATGAACCAATTACCACAAGTTACACCTACTTGATCATCTCTCATGAACCAATTACCACAAGTTACACCTACTTGATCATCTCTCATGAACCAATTACCACAAGTTACACCTACTTGATCATCTCTCATGAACCAATTACCACAAGTTACACCTACTTGATCATCTCTCATGAACCAATTACCACAAGTTACACCTACTTGATCATCTCTCATGAACCAATTACCACAAGTTACACCTACTTGATCTTCTCTGATGAACCAATTACCACAAGTTACACCTACTTGATCATCTCTCATGAACCAATTACCATAAGTTACACCTACTTGATCATCTCTCATGAACCAATTACCACAAGTTACGCCTACTTGATCATCTCTCATGAACCAATTACCACAAGTTACACCTACTTGATCATCTCTCATGAACCAATTACCACAAGTTACACCTACTTGATCATCTCTCATGAACCAATTACCACAAGTTACACCTACTTGATCATCTCTCATGAACCAATTACCACAAGTTACGCCTACTTGATCATCTCTCATGAACCAATTACCACAAGTTACGCCTACTTGATCATCTCTCATGAACCAATTACCACAAGTTACACCTACTTGATCATCTCTCATGAACCAATTACCACAAGTTACGCCTACTTGATCATCTCTCATGAACCAATTACCACAAGTTACACCTACTTGATCTTCTCTGATGAACCAATTACCACAAGTTACACCTACTTGATCATCTCTCATGAACCAATTACCACAAGTTACACCTACTTGATCATCTCTCATGAACCAATTACCACAAGTTACGCCTACTTGATCATCTCTCATGAACCAATTACCACAAGTTACACCTACTTGATCATCTCTCATGAACTAATTACCACAAGTTACACCTACTTGATCATCTCTCATGAACCAATTACCACAAGTTACACCTACTTGATCATCTCTCATGAACCAATTACCACAAGTTACACCTACTTGATCATCTCTCATGAACCAATTACCACAAGTTACACCTACTTGATCATCTCTCATGAACCAATTACCACAAGTTACACCTACTTGATCATCTCTCATGAACCAATTACCACAAGTTACACCTACTTGATCTTCTCTGATGAACCAATTACCACAAGTTACACCTACTTGATCATCTCTCATGAACCAATTACCACAAGTTACACCTACTTGATCATCTCTCATGAACCAATTACCACAAGTTACACCTACTTGATCATCTCTCATGAACCAATTACCACAAGTTACGCCTACTTGATCATCTCTCATGAACCAATTACCACAAGTTACACCTACTTGATCATCTCTCATGAACCAATTACCACAAGTTACACCTACTTGATCATCTCTCATGAACCAATTACCACAAGTTACACCTACTTGATCATCTCTCATGAACCAATTACCACAAGTTACACCTACTTGATCTTCTCTGATGAACCAATTACCACAAGTTACACCTACTTGATCATCTCTCATGAACCAATTACCACAAGTTACACCTACTTGATCATCTCTCATGAACCAATTACCACAAGTTACACCTACTTGATCATCTCTCATGAACCAATTACCACAAGTTACGCCTACTTGATCATCTCTCATGAACCAATTACCACAAGTTACACCTACTTGATCATCTCTCATGAACCAAATGCCTAAATTGTCTGGCATACAAAATAGTGGTTAAGCTGGTGTTACCAGACCCCCAAGCTTGTGGAGGCTGTGGTTACCGGACCCCCAAGCTTGTAGAGGCTGTGGTTACCAGACCCCCAAGCTTGTAGAGGCTGTGGTTACCGGACCCTAAGCTTGTGGAGGCTGTGGTTACCAGACCCCCAAGCTTGTGGAGGCTGTGGTTACCGGACCCCCAAGCTTGTAGAGGCTGTGGTTAACGGACCCTAAGCTTGTAGAGGCTGTGGTTACCAGACCCCCAAGCTTGTGGAGGCTGTGGTTACCGGACCCCCAAGCTTGTAGAGGCTGTGGTTACCGGACCCTAAGCTTGTAGAGGCTGTGGTTACCAGACCTCAAGCTTGTAGAGGCTGTGGTTACCGGACCCCCAAGCTTGTAGAGGCTGTGGTTACCGGACCCTAAGCTTGTAGAGGCTGTGGTTACCAGACCTCAAGCTTGTAGAGGCTGTGGTTACCGGACCCTAAGCTTGTAGAGGCTGTGGTTACCAGACCTCAAGCTTGTAGAGGCTGTGGTTACCGGACCCCCAAGCTTGTAGAGGCTGTGGTTAACGGACCCTAAGCTTGTAGAGGCTGTGGTTACCAGACCCCCAAGCTTGTGGAGGCTGTGGTTACCGGACCCCCAAGCTTGTAGAGGCTGTGGTTACCGGACCCTAAGCTTGTAGAGGCTGTGGTTACCAGACCTCAAGCTTGTAGAGGCTGTGGTTACCGGACCCCCAAGCTTGTAGAGGCTGTGGTTACCGGACCCTAAGCTTGTAGAAACTGTGGTTACCAGACCTCAAACTTGCAGAAGCTGTGGTTACCAGACCTCAAGCTTGTAGAGGCAGTGGTTACCAGACCCTACGCTTGAAGTGAATGTGCTTACCAGAAACCCAAAGCTTGTAGTGAATGTGGTTACTAAACTTCAAAATGCATGTAAAGATGGGGATTACAAGAGACCCCAGGCTTGAAGTGGATGGAGCTACCAGACCCTAAGCTTGTAAAGTTACCAAACCGTACGTTTGTAGAGGCAGAGTTACCATAGGTTACAAATGATCAAACTTGTAATGGCAGGAGTTCCCATATATTACAAGCTTGTTGAAGCTTAAGTTGCCAGTTACTTCAATCTTGTAGAGCTTGGGATAAGCAGACCCCCCCCCCACGTCTGTAAGCCTGGAAGTGCCAAAAACCAAAGGCTTGTAGATACTAAGGTAACTACAGAGTGCAAGCTTGTAGATACTAAGGTAACTACAGAGTGTAAGCTTGTAGAGACTTGGGTAACTAGATAGTGCAAGCGTGTAGAGGCTTGGGTAAGTATAGAATGCAAGCTTGTAGAGGCTTGGGTAAGTATAGAATGCAAGCTTGTAGAGGCTTGGTTAACTAGAGTGCAAGCTTGTAGAGGTTTGGGTAACTAGAGTGCAAGCTTGAAGAGGCTGGGGTAACTAAAGAAAGCAAGCTTGTAGATGATAGGGTAACTAGAGAGTGACAGCTTGCAGAAACTGTGGTAATCAGAGTGCAAGCTTGAAGAGGCTGGGGTAACTAGAGTGCAAGCTTGTAGAAACTGCGGTAACTAGAGTGCAAACTTGTACAGGCTGAAGTATCTAGAGAGTGCAAGCTTGTAGAGGCTGGGGTAACTAGAGTGCAAGCTTGTAGAGGATGGGGTACCTAGAGTGCAAGCTTGTAGAGGCCGAGGTAAGTATAGAGCGCAAGCTTGTAGAGGCTTAGGTAACTAGAGAGTGCAAGCTTGTACAGGGTAGGGTAACTAGAGAGTGCAAGCTTGTAGAGGCTGAGATAACTAGAGCGCAAGCTTGTAGAGGCTTGGGTAACTAGAGAGTGCAAACTTGTAGAGGATGGGGGTAACTAGAGAGTGCAAGCTTGTAGAGGCTTGAGTAACTAGAGTGCAAACTTGTAGAGGATGGGGTAACTAGAGAGTGCAAGCTTGTAGAGGCTTTAGTAAGTAAAGAGTTCAAGCCGGTAGAGCTTGAGGTAACTTGAGACTGCAAGCTTGAAGAAGCTGAGGTAACTAGAAAAAGCAAGCTTGTAGAGGCTGGGGTAACTAGAGTGCAAGCTTGTAGAGGCTGAGGCAGCTACAGAGTGCAAGCTTGTAGAGGCTTAGGTAACTAGAGATTGCAAACTTGTAGAGGACAAGGTAACTAGAGAGTGCAAGCTTTAGAGGCTGAGGTAACTATAGAGCGCAAGCTTGTAGAGGCTTGGGTAACTAGAGTGCAAGCTTGTAGAGGCTTAGGTAACTAGAGTGCAAGCTTGTAGAGGCTTAGGTAACTAGACTGCAAGCTTGTAGAGAATAGGGTAACTAGAATGCAAGCTTGTAGAGGCTGAGATAACTAGAGAGTGCAAGCTTGCAGAGGCTGGGGTAACTAGAGAGTGCAAGCTTGTAGATGATGGGGTAACTACAGTGCAAGCTTGTAGAGGATGGGGTAACTAGAGAGTGCAAGCTTGTAGAGGCTTTGGTAAGTAGAGAGTGCAAGCTTGTAGAGGCTAGGGTAATTAGAGTGCAAGCTTGTTGAGGCTTGGGTAACTAGAGCGCAAGCTTGTAGAGGCTGAGGTAACTAGAGACTGTAAGCTTGTAGAGGCTTGGGTAACTAGAGAGTGCAAGCTTGTAGAGGCTTTGGTAAGTAAAGAGTGCAAGCTTGTAGAGGCTAGGGTACTAAAGAGTGCAAGCTTGTTGAGGCTTGAGTAACTAGAGAGTGCAAGCTTGTAGAGGCTAGGGAAACTAGAGTGTAACCTTTTGGGGCTGGGGTAACTAGAGTGCAAGCTTGTAGAGGCTAGGGTAACTAGAGAGTGCAAGCTTGTAGAGACTAGGGTAACTAGAGAGTGCAAGCTTGTAGAGGCTTGGAGTAACTAGAGTGCAAGCTTGTAGAGGCTTGGGTAACTAGAGAGTGCAAGCTTGTAGAGGGGGTAACTAGAGTGCAAGCTTGTAGAGGCGTGGGTAAGTACACAATGCAGGCTTGTAGATGCTAGGGTAACGAGTGCAAGCTTGTAGAGACTTGGGTAACCAGAGAGTGCAAGCTTGGAGAGGCTTGGGTAACTAGAGTGCATGCTTGTAGAGGCTGAGGTAACTAGAGAGTGCAAGCTTGTAGAGGCTTGGGTAAGTATAGAGTGCAAGCTTGTAGAGGCTGGGGTAACTAAAGAGTGCAAGCTTGTAGAGGCTGAGGTAACTAGAGAGTGCAAGCTTGTAGAGGCTGGGGTAACTAGAGTGCAAGCTAAGTTTACCAAAAAAAACCCGTTTGTAGTAGCTGGGGTTACCAGACCAAGCTTATAGAAGCCAGGATTACTTGACTCAAGCTGATGGAGGCTGGGCTTAACAGATTCCAAACTAGTAGTGACGGGGTACCACACCAGTTTGAGTCACTTATTATACACAATCAACACTAATGTCAGTCACTCATCAATAAGTACAAGTCAGTTCATGTATCAAGCTATCTAGACACAGTCATCTTTTGAAATCCCAACCACAAAAAGTTATTTACGATAAGATTTTCTCGTACCTTCTACTTTTGCTTTAACCACTAAATTAATTATCAGACAACCAGACAGACAGTAATTAGTGGTATTAGGAACACTGTTGCTGAATCATCCGGAGGGAATGTGGCTGTCATTACTATTAATTTAAAAATATAATACAATATTTCTAGAGATGAGTATAAACATAATACAACGAAAAGTCTGATGTCCCTTATAGCTGGTCGAAACGCAACTTATTTAAAGTTTTAGATAACAGCATACGATTTACAAAAGAAAACTTACGTTTTCTTTTGTAATAGAAAACTGGTTATGATGCAACGCAAACCCTCTTAAACGTGAAACGCTTGCATTCTTGCCGAAGTTGAAGTGTCGCCACCATCTGCCGGGCTCTAGCTATCTTTGGTACCTAATTAGCATTTTACGATCTATTTAAGCAAAATCTATCAACAAAAACTGTACACCGGAATCCTTTATAAGGATACGTAAATGACAGAACAGATGGGTAAAATCAGATGCTGCCGTGCATGTGCTAACAGACCTAATGTTGCTTCCTCTTTCTTGTGTGCATCTGTTCTCTTGAGGTAATACGAAACGACGCCATCCACCCCATCCCTGTATTGACCCTTCAAGTAAACACCAATATGTGCACATAAACAATATATATCATTTTTTTCATACTATTCGCCATTTCCCGCATTAGCGAGGTAGCGTTAAGAACAGAGGACTGGGCCTTTGAGGGAATATCCTCATATGGCCCCCTTCTCTGTTCCTTCTTTTGGAAAATTTAAAAAAAAAAATGAGAGGGGAGGATTTCCAGCCCCCCGCTCCCTTCCCTTTTAGTCGCCTTCTACGACATGCAGGGAATACGTGGGAAGTATTCTTTCTCCCCTATATATATTTTTATCTATTTATTCACTTTGCCCCGTCGCCGTCCCCCGCACGAGCGAGGCAGCGCAAGGAAACAGACGAAAGAATGGCCCAACCCACCCACACACACATGCATACACACACACGTCCACACACACCACATACACACACCTATACATCTCAACGCACACATACACATACACACACAGACACATACACATATACCCATGTACACAATTCACACTGTCCGCCCCCATTCATTCCCATCGCCACCCCGCCACACATGGAACAACAACATCCCTCCCCCTCATGTGCGCGAGGCAGCGCTAGGAAAAGACAACAAAGGCCCCATTCGTTCACACTCAGTCTCCAGCTGTCATGCAACAATGCACCGAAACCACAGCTCCCCTTCCACATCCAGGCCCCACAGAACCCTCCATGGCCCACCCCAAACGCTTCACACGCCCCGGCTCAATCCTCTCTCAAACATACTCTTCTTAATACCAAACATCTCTCTTACCCTTTTATTTCTTATTCAATCAACTGTCCTCACACTAAACATTGTCCTTAAACATTTTAATCCCTACACATCCATCCTCCATATGACAGCAGCTGGGCCATCAGAGCTGAAGTGAGCCATAGGGTAGGTGAGGAAGCTAAGATCCTGGGCACATTGAGGATTTTTTGGAAAGAGGACACAGATGGATATGTATGATGGTGATGCTTGGATGTGAAGCAAACAATATATATATATATATTTTTTTTTTCATACTATTCGCCATTTTCCTTCTTTTGGAAAATTAAAAAAAAAAAAACGAGAGGGGAGGATTTCCAGCCCCCCGCTCCCTTCCCTTTTAGTCACCTTCTACGACATGCAGGGAATACGTGGGAAGTATTCTTTCTCCCCTATCCCCAGGGAAATATATATATATATATATATATATATATATATATATATATATATATATATATATATATATATATATATATATATATATATTTCCCTGGGGATAGGGGAGAAAGAATACTTCCCACGTATTCCCTGCGTGTCGTAGAAGGCGACAAAAAGGGAAGGGAGCGGGGGGCTGGAAATCCTCCCCTCTCGGTTTTTTTTTTTTTTTCCAAAAGAAGGAACAGAGAAGAGGTCCAGGTGAGGATATTCCCTCAAAGGCCCAGTCCTCTGTTCTTAACGCTACCCCGCTATCGCGGGAAATAGCGAATAGTATGAAAAAAAAAAAAAAAAAAATATATATATATATATATATATATATATTTTTTTTTTTTTTTTTTTTTTTTATACTTTGTCGCTGTCTCCCGCGTTTGCGAGGTAGCGCAAGGAAACAGACGAAAGAAATGGCCCAACCCCCCCCATACACATGTACATACACACGTCCACACACACAAACATACACACCCACACAGCTTTCCATGGTTTACCCCGGACGCTCCACATGCCTTGATTCAATCCACTGACAGCACGTCAACCCCTGTATACCACATCGCTCCAATTCACTCTATTCCTTGCCCTCCTTTCACCCTCCTGCATGTTCAGGCCCCGATCACACAAAATCTTTTTCACTCCATCTTTCCACCTCCAATTTGGTCTCCCTCTTCTCCTCGTTCCCTCCACCTCCGACACATATATCCTCTTGGTCAATCTTTCCTCACTCATTCTCTCCATGTGCCCAAACCATTTTAAAACACCCTCTTCTGCTCTCTCAACCACGCTCTTTTTATTTCCACACATCTCTCTTACCCTTACGTTACTTACTCGATCAAACCACCTCACACCACACATTATCCTCAAACATCTCATTTCCAGCACATCCATCCTCCTGCGCACAACTCTATCCATAGCCCACGCCTCGCAACCATACAACATTGTTGGAACTACTATTCCTTCAAACATACCCATTTTTGCTTTCCGGGATAATGTTCTCGACTTCCACACATTTTTCAAGGCTCCCAAAATTTTCGCCCCCTCCCCCACCCTATGATCCACTTCCGCTTCCATGGTTCCATCCGCTGACAGATCCACTCCCAGATATCTAAAACACTTCACTTCCTCCAGTTTTTCACCATACAAACTCACCTCCCAATTGACTTGACCCTCAACCCTACTGTACCTAATAACCTTGCTCTTATTCACATTTACTCTTAACTTTCTTCTTCCACACACTTTACCAAACTCAGTCACCAGCTTCTGCAGTTTCTCACATGAATCCGCCACCAGCGCTGTATCATCAGCGAACAACAACTGACTCACTTCCCAAGCTCTCTCATCCCCAACAGACTTCATACTTGCCCCTCTTTCCAAGACTCTTGCATTTACCTCCCTAACAACCCCATCCATAAACAAATTAAACAACCATGGAGACATCACACACCCCTGCCGCAAACCTACATTCACTGAGAACCAATCACTTTCCTCTCTTCCTACACGTACACATGCCTTACATCCTCGATAAAAACTTTTCACTGCTTCTAACAACTTGCCTCCCACACCATATATTCTTAATACCTTCCACAGAGCATCTCTATCAACTCTATCATATGCCTTCTCCAGATCCATAAATGCTACATACAAATCCATTTGCTTTTCTAAGTATTTCTCACATACATTCTTCAAAGCAAACACCTGATCCACACATCCTCTACCACTTCTGAAACCACACTGCTCTTCCCCAATCTGATGCTCTGTACATGCCTTCACCCTCTCAATCAATACCCTCCCATATAATTTACCAGGAATACTCAACAAACTTATACCTCTGTAATTTGAGCACTCACTCTTATCCCCTTTGCCTTTGTACAATGGCACTATGCACGCATTCCGCCAATCCTCAGGCACCTCACCATGAGTCATACATACATTAAATAACCTTACCAACCAGTCAACAATACAGTCACCCCCTTTTTTAATAAATTCCACAGCAATACCATCCAAACCTGCTGCCTTGCCGGCTTTCATCTTCCGCAAAGCTTTTACTACCTCTTCTCTGTTTACCAAATCATTTTCCCTAACCCTCTCACTTTGCACACCACCTCGACCCAAACACCCTATATCTGCCACTCTGTCATCAGACACATTCAACAAACCTTCAAAATACTCATTCCATCTCCTTCTCACATCACCACTACTTGTTATCACCTCCCCATTTACGCCCTTCACTGAAGTTCCCATTTGCTCCCTTGTCTTACGCACCCTATTTACCTCCTTCCAGAACATCTTTTTATTCTCCCTAAAATTTAATGATAGTCTCTCACCCCAACTCTCATTTGCCCTTTTTTTCACCTCTTGCACCTTTCTCTTGACCTCCTGTCTCTTTCTTTTATACTTCTCCCACTCAATTGCATTTTTTCCCTGCAAAAATCGTCCAAATGCCTCTCTCTTCTCTTTCACTAATACTCTTACTTCTTCATCCCACCACTCACTACCCTTTCTAAACAGCCCACCTCCCACTCTTCTCATGCCACAAGCATCTTTTGCGCAATCCATCACTGATTCCCTAAATACATCCCATTCCTCCCCCACTCCCCTTACTTCCATTGTTCTCACCTTTTTCCATTCTGTACACAGTCTCTCCTGATACTTCTTCACACAGGTCTCCTTCCCAAGCTCACTTACTCTCACCACCTTCTTCACCCCAACATTCACTCTTCTTTTCTGAAAACCCATACTAATCTTCACCTTAGCCTCCACAAGATAATGATCAGACATCCCTCCAGTTGCACCTCTCAGCACATTGACATCCAAAAGTCTCTCTTTCGCACGCCTGTCAATTAACACGTAATCCAATAATGCTCTCTGGCCATCTCTCCTACTTACATAAGTATACTTATGTATATCTCGCTTTTTAAACCAGGTATTCCCAATCATCAGTCCTTTTTCAGCACATAAATCTACAAGCTCTTCACCATTTCCATTTACAACACTGAACACCCCATGTATACCAATTATTCCCTCAACTGCCACATTACTCACCTTTGCATTCAAATCACCCATCACTATAACCCGGTCTCGTGCATCAAAACCGCTAACACACTCATTTAGCTGCTCCCAAAACACTTGCCTCTCATGATCTTTCTTCTCATGCCCAGGTGCATATGCACCAATAATCACCCACCTCTCTCCATCAACTTTCAATTTTACCCATATTAATCGAGAATTTACTTTCTTACATTCTATCACATACTCCCACAACTCCTGTTTCAGGAGTATTGCTACTCCTTCCCTTGCTCTTGTCCTCTCACTAACCCCTGACTTCACTCCCCAGACATTTCCAAACCACTCTTCCCCTTTACCCTTGAGCTTCGTTTCACTCAGAGCCAAAACATCCAGGTTCCTTTCCTCAAACATACTACCTATCTCTCCTTTTTTCACATCTTGGTTACATCCACACACATTTAGGCACCCCACTCTGAGCCTTCGAGGAGGATGAGCACTCCCCGCGTGACTCCTTCTTCTGTTTCCCATTTTAGAAAGTTAATACAAGGAGGGGAGGATTTCCGGCCCCCCGCTCCCGTCCCCTCTAGTCGCTTTCTACGACACGCGAGGAATACGTGGGAAGTATTCTTTCACCCCTATCCCCAGGGATAATATACATATATATATATACACACACACACACACACACACACACACACACACACATACATATATATACATATGAAAAATGTAAGAAACAATTTAGAAAACAAACTTTTAGCTTGAAATGAATGAAAAAATGAACGTCACATAATGGTTCAACATATATATATATATATATATATATATATATATATATATATATATATATATATATATATATATATATATATATATATATATGTCTCCATGGTTGTTTAATTTGTTTATGGATGGGGTTGTAAAGGAGGTAAATGCAAGAGTCCTGGAAAGAGGGGCAAGTATGAAGTCTGTTGGGGATGAGAGAGCTTGGGAAGTGAGTCAATTGTTGTTCGCTGATGATACAGCGCTGGTGGCTGATTCATGTGAGAAACTGCAGAAGCTGGTGACTGAGTTTGGTAAAGTGTGTGGAAGAAGAAAGTTGAGAGTAAATGTGAATAAGAGCAAGGTTATTAGGTACAGTAGGGGTGAGGGTCAAGTCAATTGGGAGGTGAGTTTGAATGGAGAAAAACTGGAGGAAGTGAAGTGTTTTAGATATCTGGGAGTGGATCTGTCAGCGGATGGAACCATGGAAGCGGAAGTGGATCATAGGGTGGGGGAGGGGGCGAAAATTTTGGGAGCCTTGAAAAATGTGTGGAAGTCGAGAACATTATCTCGGAAATCAAAAATGGGTATGTTTGAGGGAATAGTGGTTCCAACAATGCTGTATGGTTGCGAGGCGTGGGCTATGGATAGAGATGTGCGCAGGAGGATGGATGTGCTGGAAATGAGATGTTTGAGGACAATGTGTGGTGTGAGGTGGTTTGATCGAGTAAGTAACGTAAGGGTAAGAGAGATGTGTGGAAATAAAAAGAGCGTGGTCGAGAGAGCAGAAGAGGGTGTTTTGAAATGGTTTGGGCACATGGAGAGAATGAGTGAGGAGAGATTGACCAAGAGGATATATGTGTCGGAGGTGGAGGGAACGAGGAGAAGAGGGAGACCAAATTGGAGGTGGAAAGATGGAGTGAAAAAGATTTTGTGTGATCGGGGCCTGAACATGCAGGAGGGTGAAAGGAGGGCAAGAAATAGAGTGAATTGGAGTCATGTGGTATACAGGGGTTGACGTGCTGTCAGTGGATTGAAGCAAGGCATGTGAAGCGTCTGGGGTAAACAATGGAAAGCTGTGTAGGTATGTATATTTGCGTGTGTGGACGTGTGTATGTACATGTGTATGGGGGGGGGGGGGTTGGGCCATTTCTTTCGTCTGTTTCCTTGCGCTACCTCGCAGACGCGGGAGACAGCGACAAAGTATAAAAAAAAAAAAAAAAAATATATATATATATATATATATATATATATATATATATATATATATATATATATATATAAATCCTCGATAAAAACTTTTCACTGCTTCTAACAGTTTTTATCGAGGATGTAAGGCATGTGTACGTGTAGGAAGAGAGGAAAGTGATTGGTTCTCAGTGAATGTAGG
This sequence comes from Panulirus ornatus, assembly GCF_036320965.1. Classification (NCBI taxonomy): domain Eukaryota; kingdom Metazoa; phylum Arthropoda; class Malacostraca; order Decapoda; family Palinuridae; genus Panulirus; species Panulirus ornatus. The sequence continues at coordinate 33,515,174 of NC_092225.1, forward strand.
TTTGCGGCAGGGGTGTGTGATGTCTCCATGGTTGTTTAATTTGTTTATGGATGGGGTTGTTAGGGAGGTGAATGCAAGAGTTTTGGAAAGAGGGGCAAGTATGAAGTCTGTTGGGGATGAGAGAGCTTGGGAAGTGAGTCAGTTGTTGTTCGCTGATGATACAGCGCTGGTGGCTGATTCATGTGAGAAACTGCAGAAGCTGGTGACTGAGTTTGGTAAAGTGTGTGAAAGAAGAAAGTTAAGAGTAAATGTGAATAAGAGCAAGGTTATTAGGTACAGTAGGGTTGAGGGTCAAGTCAATTGGGAGGTGAGTTTGAATGGAGAAAAACTGGAGGAAGTGAAGTGTTTTAGATATCTGGGAGTGGATCTGGCAGCGGATGGAACCATGGAAGCGGAAGTGGATCATAGGGTGGGGGAGGGGGCGAAAATTCTGGGAGCCTTGAAGAATGTGTGGAAGTCGAGAACATTATCTCGGAAAGCAAAAATGGGTATGTTTGAAGGAATAGTGGTTCCAACAATGTTGTATGGTTGCGAGGCATGGGCTATGGATAGAGTTGTGCGCAGGAGGATGGAGGTGCTGGAAATGAGATGTTTGAGGACAATGTGTGGTGTGAGGTGGTTTGATCGAGTAAGTAACGTAAGGGTAAGAGAGGTGTGGAAATAAAAAGAGCGTGGTTGAGAGAGCAGAAGAGGGTGTTTTGAAATGGTGTGGGCACATGGAGAAAATGAGTGAGGAAAGATTGACCAAGAGGATATATGTGTCGGAGGTGGAGGGAACGAGGAGAAGAGGGAGACCAAATTGGAGGTGGAAAGATGGAGTGAAAAAGATTTTGTGTGATCGGGGCCTGAACATGCAGGAGGGTGAAAGGAGGGCAAGGAATAGAGTGAATTGGAGCGATGTGGTATACCGGGGTTGATGTGCTGTCAGTGGATTGAATCGGGGCATGTGAAGCGTCTGGGGTAAACCATGGAAAGCTGTGTAGGTATGTATATTTGCGTGTGTGGACGTATGTATATACATGTGTATGGGGGTGGGTTGGGCCATTTCTTTCGTCTGTTTCCTTGCGCTACCTCGCAAACGCGGGAGACCGCGACAAAGCAAAAAAAAAAAGGTGATAACAAGTAGTGGTGATGTGAGAAGGAGATGGAGTGAGTATTTTGAAGGTTTGTTGAATGTGTTTGATGATAGAGTGGCAGATATAGGGTGTTTTGGTCGAGGTGGTGTGCAAAGTGACAGGGTTAGGGAAAATGATTTGGTAAACATAGAAGAGGTAGTGAAAGCTTTGCGGAAGATGAAAGCTGGCAAGGCAGCAGGTTTGGATGGTATTGCAGTGGAATTTATTAAAAAAGGGGGTGACTGTATTGCTGACTGGTTGCTAAGGTTATTTAATGTATGTATGACTCATGGTGAGGTGCCTGAGGATTGGCGGAATGCGTGCATAGTGCCATTGTACAAAGGCAAAGGGGATAAGAGTGAGTGCTCAAATTACAGAGGTATAAGTTTGTTGAGTATTCCTGGTAAATTATATGGGAGGGTATTGATTGAGAGGGTGAAGGCATGTACAGAGCATCAGATTGGGGAAGAGCAGTGTGGTTTCAGAAGTGGTAGAGGATGTGTGGATCAGGTGTTTGCTTTGAAGAATGTATGTGAGAAATACTTAAAAAAGCAAATGGATTTGTATGTAGCATTTATGGATCTGGAGAAGGCATATGATAGAGTTGATAGAGATGCTCTGTGGAAGGTATTAAGAATATATGGTGTGGGAGGCAAGTTGTTAGAAGCAGTGAAAAGTTTTTATCGAGGATGTAAGGCATGTGTACGTGTAGGAAGAGAGGAAAGTGATTGGTTCTCAGTGAATGTAGGTTTGCGGCAGGGGTGTGTGATGTCTCCATGGTTGTTTAATTTGTTTATGGATGGGGTTGTTAGGGAGGTAAATGCAAGAGTTTTGGAAAGATGGGCAAGTATGAAGTCTGTTGGGGATGAGAGAGCTTGGGAAGTGAGTCAGTTGTTGTTCGCTGATGATACAGCGCTGGTGGCTGATTTATGTGAGAAACTGCAGAAGCTGGTGACTGAGTTTGGTAAAGTGTGTGGAAGAAGAAAGTGTTAAGAGTAAATGTGAATAAGAGCAAGGTTATTAGGTACAGTAGGGTTGAGGGTCAAGTCAATTGGGAGGTGAGTTTGAATGGAGAAAAACTGGAGGAAGTGAAGTGTTTTAGATATCTGGGAGTGGATCTGGCAGCGGATGGAACCATGGAAGCGGAAGTGGATCATAGGGTGGGGGAGGGGGCGAAAATTCTGGGGGCCTTGAAGAATGTGTGGAAGTCGAGAACATTATCTCGGAAAGCAAAAATGGGTATGTTTGAAGGAATAGTGGTTCCAACAATGTTGTATGGTTGCGAGGCGTGGGCTATGGATAGAGTTGTGCGCAGGAGGATGGATGTGCTGGAAATGAGATGTTTGAGGACAATGTGTGGTGTGAGGTGGTTTGATCGAGTGAGTAACGTAAGGGTAAGAGAGATGTGTGGAAGTAAAAAGAGCGTGGTTGAGAGAGCAGAAGAGGGTGTTTTGAAGTGGTTTGGGCACATGGAGAGGATGAGTGAGGAAAGATTGACCAAGAGGATATATGTGTCGGAGGTGGAGGGAGCAAGGAGAAGAGGGAGACCAAATTGGAGGTGGAAAGATGGAGTGAAAAAGATTTTGTGTGATCGGGGCCTGAACATGCAGGAGGGTGAAAGGAGGGCAAGGAATAGAGTGAATTGGAGCGATGTGGTATACCGGGGTTGACGTGCTGTCAGTGGATTGAATCAAGGCATGTGAAGCGTCTGGGGTAAACCATGGAAAGCTGTGTAGGTATGTATATTTGCGTGTGTGGACGTGTGTATGTGCATGTGTGTGGGGGTGGGTTGGGCCATTTCTTTCGTCTGTTTCCTTGCGCTACCTCGCAAACGCGGGAGACAGCGACAAAGTATAAAAAAAAAAAAAAGAAAAAAATATATATATATATATATATATATATATATATATATATATATATATATATATATATATATATATGTGAGAAGGAGATGGTGTGAGTATTTTGAAGGTTTGTTGAATGTGTTTGATGATAGAGTGGCAGATATAGGGTGTTTTGGTCGAGGTGGTGTGCAAAGTGACAGGGTTAGGGAAAATGATTTGGTAAACAGAGAAGAGGTAGTGAAAGCTTTGCGGAAGATGAAAGCCGGCAAGGCAGCAGGTTTGGATGGTATTGCAGTGGAATTTATTAAAAAAGGGGGTGACTGTATTGTTGACTGGTTGCTAAGGTTATTTAATGTATGTATGACTCATGGTGAGGTGCCTGAGGATTGGCGGAATGCGTGCATAGTGCCATTGTACAAAGGCAAAGGGGATAAGAGTGAGTGCTCAAATTTCAGAGGTATAAGTTTGTTGAGTATTCCTGGTAAATTATATGGGAGGGTATTGATTGAGAGGGTGAAGGCATGTACAGAGCATCAGATTGGGGAAGAGCAGTGTGGTTTCAGAAGTGGTAGAGGATGTGTGGATCAGGTGTTTGCTTTGAAGAATGTATGTGAAATACTTAGAAAAGCAAATGGATTTGTATGTAGCATTTATGGATCTGGAGAAGGCATATGATAGAGTTGATAGAGATGCTCTTTGGAAGGTATTAAGAATATATGGTGTGGGAGGCAAGTTGTTAGAAGCAGTGAAAGGTTTTTATCGAGGATGCAAGGCATGTGTACGTGTAGGAAGAGAGGAAAGTGATTGGTTCTCAGTGAATGTAGGTTTGCGGCAGGGGTGTGTGATGTCTCCATGGATGTTTAATTTGTTTATGGATGGGGTTGTTAGGGAGGTGAATGCAAGAGTTTTGGAAAGAGGGTCAAGTATGAAGTCTGTTGGGGATGAGAGAGCTTGGGAAGTGAGTCAGTTGTTGTTCGCTGATGATACAGCGCTGGTGGCTGATTCATGTGAGAAACTGCAGAAGCTGGTGACTGAGTTTGGTAAAGTGTGTGAAAGAAGAAAGTTAAGAGTAAATGTGAATAAGAGCAAGGTTATTAGGTACAGTAGGGTTGAGGGTCAAGTCAATCGGGAGGTAAGTTTGAATGGAGAAAAACTGGAGGAAGTAAAGTGTTTTAGATATCTGGGAGTGGATCTGGCAGCGGATGGAACCATGGAAGCGGAAGTGGATCATAGGGTGGGGGAGGGGGCGAAAATCCTGGGAGCCTTGAAGAATGTGTGGAAGTCGAGAACATTATCTCGGAAAGCAAAATTGGATATGTTTGAAGGAATAGTGGTTCCAACAATGTTGTATGGTTGCGAGGTGTTGGCTATGGATAGAGTTGTGCGCAGGAGAGTGGATGTGCTGGAAATGAGATGTTTGAGGACAATGTGTGGTGTGAGGTGGTTTGATCGAGTAAGTAATGTAAGGGTAAGAGAGATGTGTGGAAATAAATAGAGCGTGGTTGAGAGAGCAGAAGAGGGTGTTTTGAAATGGTTTGGGCACATGGAGAGAATGAGTGAGGAAAGATTGACCACGAGGATATATGTGTCGGAGGTGGAGGGAACAAGGAGAAGAGGGAGACCAAATTGGAGGTGGAAAGATGGAGTGAAAAAGATTTTGAGTGACTGGGGCCTGAACATGCAGGAGGGTGAAAGGAGGGCAAGGAATAGAGTGAATTGGATCGATGTGGTATACAGGGGTTGACGTGCTGTCAGTGGATTGAATCAGGGCATGTGAAGCGTCTTTATCCTCGATAAAAACTTTTCACTGCTTCTAACAACTTGCCTCCCACACCATATATTCTTAATACCTTCCACAGAGCATCTCTATCAACTCTATCATATGCCTTCTCCAGATCCATAAATGCTACATACAAATCCATTTGCTTTTCTAAGTATTTCTCACATACATTCTTCAAAGCAAACACCTGATCCACACATCCTCTACCACTTCTGAAGCCACACTGCTCTTCCCCAATCTGATGCTCTGTACATGCCTTCACCCTCTCAATCAATACCCTCCCATATAATTTACCAGGAATACTCAACAAACTTATACCTCTGTAATTTGAGCACTCACTCTTATCCCCTTTGCCCTTGTACAATGGCACTATGCACGCATTCCGCCAATCATCAGGCACCTCACCATGAGTCATACATACATTAAATACCCTTACCAACCAGTCAATAATACAGTCACCCCCTTTTTTAATAAATTCCACTGCAATACCATCCAAACCTGCTGCCTTGCCGGCTTTCATCTTCCGCAAAGCTTTTACTACCTCTTCTCTGTTTACCAAATCATTTTCCCTAACCCTCTCACTTTGCACACCACCTCGACCAAAACACCCTATATCTGCCACTCTATCATCAAACACATTCAAGAAACCTTCAAAATACTCACTCCATCTCCTTCTCACATCACCACTACTTGTTATCACCTTCCCATTTGCGCCCTTCACTAAAGTTCCCATTTGCTCCCTTGTCTTACGCACTTTATTTACCTCCTTCCAGAACATCTTTTTATTCTCCCTAAAATTTAATGATACTCTCTCACCCCAACTCTCATTTGCCCTTTTTTCACCTCTTGCACCTTTCTCTTGACCTCCTGTCTCTTTCTTTTATACATCTCCCACTCAATTGCACTTTTTCCCTGCAAAAATCGTCCAAATGCCTCTCTCTTCTCTTTCACTAATAATCTTACTTCTTCATCCCACCACTCACTACCCTTTCTAATGAACCCACCTCCCACTCTTCTCATGCCACAAGCATCTTTTGCGCAATCCATCACTGACTCCCTAAATACATCCCATTCCTCCCCCACTCCCCTTACTTCCATTGTTGTCACCTTTTTCCATTCTGTACTCAGTCTTTCCTGGTACTTCCTCACACAAGTCTCCTTCCCAAGCTCACTTACTCTCACCACCCTCTTCACCCCAACATATATATATATATATATATATATATATATATTTTTTTTTTTTTTTTTTTTTTTTTTTTTTATACTTTGTCGCTGTCTCCCGCATTTGCGAGGTAGCGCAAGGAAACAGACGAAAGAAATGGCCCAACCCCCCCCCCCATACACATGTACATACACACGTCCACACACGCAAATATACATACCTACACAGCTTTCCATGGTTTACCCCAGATGCTTCACATGCCTTGATTCAATCCACTGACAGCACGTCAACCCCTGTATACCACATCGCTCCAATTCACTCTATTCCTTGCCCTCCTTTCACCCTCCTGCATGTTCAGGCCCCGATCACACAAAATCTTTTTCACTCCATCTTTCCACCTCCAATTTGGTCTCCCTCTTCTCCTCGTTCCCTCCACCTCCGACACATATATCCTCTTGGTCAATCTTTCCTCACTCATTCTCTCCATGTGACCAAACCATTTCAAAACACCCTCTTCTGCTCTCTCAACCACGCTCTTTTTATTTCCACACATCTCTCTTACCCTTACGTTACTTACTCGATCAAACCACCTCACACCACAAATTGTCCTCAAACATCTCATTTCCAGCACATCCGTCCTCCTGCGCACAACTCTATCCATAGTCCACGCCTCGCAACCATACAACATTGTTGGAACCACTATTCCTTCAAACATACCCATTTTTGCTTTCCGAGATAACGTTCTCGACTTCCACACATTCTTCAAGGCTCCCAGAATTTTCGCCCCCTCCCCCACCCTATGACCCACTTCCGCTTCCATGGTTCCATCCGCTGCCAGATCCACTCCCAGATATCTAAAACACTTCACTTCCTCCAGTTTTTCTCCATTCAAACTCACCTCCCAATTGACTTGACCCTCAACCCTAATGTACCTAATTACCTTGCTCTTATTCACATTTACTCAACTTTCTTCTTTCACACACTTTACCAAACTCAGTCACCAGCTTCTGCAGGTTCTCACATGAATAAGCCACCAGCGCTGTATCATCAGGAAACAACATATTTTTTTTTTTTTTTTTTTTTTTATACTTTGTCGCTGTCTCCCGCGTTTGCGAGGTAGCGCAACGAAACAGACGAAAGAAATGGCTCAACCCCCCCCATACACATGTACATACACACGTCCACACACGCAAATATACATACCTACACAGCTTTCCATGGTTTACCCCGGACGCTTCACATGCCTTGATTCAATCCACTGACAGCACGTCAACCCCTGTATACCACATCGCTCCAATTCACTCTATTCCTTGCCCTCCTTTCACCCTCCTGCATGTTCAGGCCCCGATCACACAAAATCCTTTTCACTCCATCTTTCCACCTCCAATTTGGTCTCCCTCTTCTCCTCGTTCCCTCCACCTCCGACACATATATCCTCTTGGTCAATCTTTCCTCACTCATTCTCTCCATGTGCCCAAACCATTTCAAAACACCCTCTTCTGCTCTCTCAACCACGCTCTTTTTATTTCCACACATCTCTCTTACCCTTACGTTACTTACTCGATCAAACCACCTCACACCACACATTGTCCTCAAACATCTCATTTCCAGCACATCCATCCTCCTGCGCACAACTCTATCCATAGCCCACGCCTCGCAACCATACAACATTGTTGGAACTACTATTCCTTCAAACATACCCATTTTTGCTTTCCGGGATAATGTTCTCGACTTCCACACATTTTTCAAGGCTCCCAAAATTTTCGCCCCCTCCCCCACCCTATGATCCACTTCCGCTTCCATGGTTCCATCCGCTGACAGATCCACTCCCAGATATCTAAAACACTTCACTTCCTCCAGTTTTTCACCATTCAAACTCACCTCCCAATTGACTTGACCCTCAACCCTACTGTACCTAATAACCTTGCTCTTATTCACATTTACTCTTAACTTTCTTCTTCCACACACTTTACCAAACTCCGTCACCAGCTTCTGCAGTTTCTCACATGAATCCGCCATCAGCGCTGTATCATCAGCGAACAACAACTGACTCACTTCCCAAGCTCTCTCATCCCCAACAGACTTCATACTTGCCCCTCTTTCCAAAACTCTTGCATTTACCTCCCTAACAACCCCATCCATAAACAAATTAAACAACCATGGAGACATCACACACCCCTGCCGCAAACCTACATTCACTGAGAACCAATCACTTTCCTCTCTTCCTACACGTACACATGCCTTACATCCTTGATAAAAACTTTTCACTGCTTCTAACAACTTGCCTCCCACACCATATATTCTTAATACCTTCCACAGAGCATCTCTATCAACTCTATCATATGCCTTCTCCAGATCCATAAATGCTACATACAAATCCATTTGCTTTTCTAAGTATTTCTCACATACATTCTTCAAAGCAAACACCTGATCCACACATCCTCTACCACTTCTGAAACCACACTGCTCTTCCCCAATCTGATGCTCTGTACATGCCTTCACCCTCTCAATCAATACCCTCCCATATAATTTACCAGGAATACTCAACAAACTTATACCTCTGTAATTTGAGCACTCACTCTTATCCCCTTTGCCTTTGTACAATGGCACTATGCACGCATTCCGCCAATCCTCAGGCACCTCACCATGAGTCATACATACATTAAATAACCTTACCAACCAGTCAGCAATACAGTCACCCCCTTTTTTAATAAATTCCACTGCAATACCATCCAAACCTGCTGCCTTGCCGGCTTTCATCTTCCGCAAAGCTTTTACTACCTCTTCTCTGTTTACCAAATCATTTTCCCTAACCCTCTCACTTTGCACACCACCTCGACCCAAACACCCTATATCAACATATATACATATATATACATATATATATATGAGAGTAAGTGAGCCTGGGAAGGAGACTTGTGTGAGGGAGTACCAGGAGAGACTGAGTACAGAATCGAAAAAAGGTGAGAACAAAGGAGGTAAGGGGAGTGGGGGAGGAATGGGATGTATTTAGGGAAGCAGTGATGGCTTATGGACAAGATGCTTCTGGCATGAAAAGTGTGGGCCTTGGGCAGATTAGAAAGGGTAGTGAGTGGTGGGATGAAGAAGTAAGATTATTAGTGAAAGAGAAGAGAGAGGCATTTGGACGATTTTTGCAGGGAAATAATGCAAATGACTGGGAGATGTATAAAAGAAAGAGGCAGGAGGTCAAGAGAATGGTGCAAGAGGTGAAAAATAGGGCAGATGAGAATTGGGGTGAGAGAGTATCATTAAATCTTAGGGAGAATAAAAAGATGTTTTGGAAGGTAAATAAAGTGCGCAAGACAAGGGAACAAATGGGAACATCAGTGAAGGGGGCTAATGGGGAGGTGATAACAAGTAGTGGTGATGAGAAGATGGAGTAAGTATTTTGAAGGTTTGTTGAATGCGTTTGATGAGAGAGTGGCAGATATAGGGTGCTTTGGTAGAGGTGGTGTGCAAAGTGAGAGGGTTAGGGGGAATGATTTGGTAAACAGAGAAGAGGTAGTAAAAGCTTTTGCGGAAGATGAAAACCGGCAAGGCAGCGGGTTTGGATGGTATTGCATTGGAATTTATAAAAAAAAAAAAAAGGGGGGTGACTGTATCGTTGACTAGTTAGTAAGGTTATTTAATGTATGTATGACTCATGGTGAGGTACCAGAGGACTGGTGGAATGCTTGCACAGTGCTATTGTACAAAGGCAAAGGGGATAAGAGTGAGTGCTCAAATTACAGAGGTATAAGTTTGTTGAGTATTCCTGGGAAATTATATGGGAGAGTATTGATTGAGAGGGTGAAGGCATGTACAGAGCATCAGATTGGGGAAGAGCAGTGTGGTTTCAGAAGTGGTAGAGGATGTGTGGATCAGGTGTTTGCTTTGAAGAATGTATGTGAGAAATACTTAGAAAAGCAAATGGATTTGTATGTAGCATTTATGGATCTGGAAAAGGCATATGAGAGAGTTGATAGAGATGCTCAGTGGAAGGTATTAAGAATATATGGTGTGGAAGGTAAGTTGTTAGAAGCAGTGAAAAGTTTTTATCGAGGATGTGAGGCATGTGTACGTGCAGGAAGAGAGGAAAGTGATTGGTTCATAGTGAATGTTGGTTTGCGGCAGGGGTGAGTGATGTCTCCATGGTTGTTTAATTTGTTTATGGATGGGGTTGTTAGGGAAGTGAATGCAAGAGTTTTGGAAAGAGGGGCAAGTATGCAGTGTATTGTGGATGAAAGAGCTTGGGAAGTGAGTCAGTTGTTGTTCGCTGATGATACAGCGCTGGTGGCTGATTCAGTGAGAAACTGCAGAAGCTGGTGACTGAGCTTGGTAAAATGTGTGAAACAAGAGAGATGAGAGTAAATGTGAATAAGAGCAAGTCAATTGGGAGGTAAGTTTGAATGGAGAAAAACTGGAGGAAATAAAGTGTTTTAGATATCTGGGAGTGGATTTGGCAGCGGATGGAACCATAGAAGCAGAAGTGAATCATAGGGTGGGGGAGGGGGTGAAAGTTCTGGGAGCTTTGAAAAATGTGAGGAAGTCGAGAGCGTTATCTTGGAAAGCAAAAATGGGTATGTTTGAAGGAATAGTGGTTCCAACAATGTTATATGGTTGCGAGACGTGGGCTATAGATAGAGTTGTGCAGAGGAGAGTGGGTGTGCTGGAAATGAGATGTTTGAGGACAATATGTGGTGTGAGGTTGTTTGATCGACTAAATAATGAAAGAGTAAGAGATGTGTGGTAATAAAGAGTGTGGTTGAGAGAGTAGAAGAGGGTGTTTTGAAATGGTTTGGTCACATGGAGAGGATGAGTTAGGAAAGACTGACAAAGAGGATATATGTGTCGGCGGTGGAGGGAACGAGGAGAAGTGACAGACCAAATTGGAGGAGGAAAGATGAAGTGAAAAAGATTTTGAGTGATCGGGGCCTGAACATGCAGGAGGGTAAAAGGCGTGCAAGGAATAGAGTGAATTGGAACGATGTGGTATACCGGAGTCGATGTGCTGTCAGTGGATTGACAGCACGCCACGCCTCACAATCATATAACATTGTTGGAACCAGTATTCCTTCAAACATACCCATTTTTGCTCTCCGAGATAATGTTCTCGTCTTCCACACACTCTTCATCGCTCCCAGAACCTTCGCCCCTCCCCCACCCTGTGACTCACTTCCATGGTTCCATCCGCTGCTAAATCAACTCCCAGATATCTAAAACACTTCACTTCCTCCAGTTTTTTCCATTCAAACTTACCTCCCAATTGACTTGTCCCTCAAACCTACTGAACCTAATAACCTTGTTCTTATTCACATCTACACTCAGCTTTTTTCTTTCACACACTTTACCAAACTCAATCACCAGCTTCTGCAGTTTCTTACCTGAATCAGCCACCAGTGCTGTATCATCAGCGAACAACAACTGACTCACTTCCCAAGCCCTCTCACCCACAACAGACTGCATATTTGCCCCTCTTTCCAAAACTCTTGCATTCACCTCCTTAACAACTCCATCCATAAACAAATCAAACAGCCATGGAGACATCACATACCTCTGCTGCAAACCGACATTCACTAGGAACCACTCACTTTCCTCTCTTCCTACTCGTACATATGCCTTACATCCTCGATATAAACTTTCACTGCTTCTAGCAACTTACCTCCCACACCATATACTCTTAATACCTTCCACAGAGCATCTCTACCACACCATATACTCTTAATACCTTCCACAGAGCATCTCTATCAACTCTTATCATATGCCTTCTCCAGATCCATAAATGCTACATACAAATCCATTGGTTTCTAAGTATTTCTCACATACATTCTTCAAAGCAAACACCTGATCCACACATCCTCTACCACTTCTGAAACTACACTGCTCTTCCCCAATCTGATGCTCTGTACATGCCTTCACCCTCTCAATCAATACCTTCCAGTATAATTTAACAGGAATACTCAACAAACTTATACCTCTGTAATTTGAACACTCACCTTTATCCCCTTTGCCTTTGTACAATGGCACTAGACATGCATGCCTCCAATCCTCAGGCACTTCACCATGAACTATACATACATTGAATATCCTCACCAACCAGTCAACACCACAGTCACCCCCTTTTTCAATAAATTCTACAGCAATACCATCCAAATCCACCGCCTTGCCGGCTTTCATCTTTCGCAAAGCTTTCACTACCTCTTCTCTGTTTACCAAACCATTCTCCCTAACCCTCTCACTTCGCATACCACCTTGACCAAAACATCCTATATCTGCAACTCTATCATCAAACACACTCAACAAACCTTCAAAATACTCACTCCATCTCCCTCTCACTTCACTACTACTTGTTATTACCTCCCCATTAGCCCCTTTCACCGTTGTTCCCATTTGTTCTCTTGTCTTACGCACTTTATTTATCCCCTTCCAAAATATCTTTTTATTTTCACTAAAATTTAATGATACTCTCTTACCCCAACTCTCATTTGCCCTCTTTTCCACCACTTGCACCTTTCTCTTGAACTCCCCTATTCCTGGGGATAGGACAGAAAGAATACTTCCCAAGCATTCCCCGTGTGTCATAGAAGACGACTAAAGGTGACGGGAGGTGGGGGCTAGAAACCCTCCCCTCCTTGTATTTTAAGGAGTCACACGGGGAGTGCTCATCCTCCTCGAAGGTTCAGATTGGGGTGTCTAAATGTGTGTGAATGTAACCAAGATGAGAAAAAAGGGGAGATAGGCAGTATGTTTGAGGAAAGGAACCTGGATGTTTTGGCTCTGAGTAAAACAAAGCTCAAGGGTAAAGGGGAAGAGTGGTTTGGGAATGTCTTGGGAGTAAAGTCAGGGATGGTGAAAGGACAAGAGCAAAGGAAGGAGTAGCACTACTTTTGAAGTAGGTGTTGTGGGAGTATGTGATAGAAAGTAATCTCTACATTGATATGGGTAAAACTGAAAGTGGATGGATAGAGATAGGTGATTAATGGTGCCTATGCACCTGGTCATGAGAAGAAAGATCATGAAAGGCAAGTGTTTTGGGAGTAGCTGAGTGAGTGTTAGCAGCTTTGACGCACGAGGCCGGGTTATAGTGATGGGTGATTTGAATGCAAAGGTGAGTAATGTGGCAGTTGAGGGTATAATTGCAGTACATGGGGTGTTCAGTGTTGTAAATGGAAAAGGTGAAGAGCTTGTAGATTTGTGTGCTGAAAAAGGACTGGTGATTGGGAATACCTGGTTTAAAAAGAGAGGTATACATAAGTATACGTATGTAAGTAGGAGAGATGGACAGAGAGCGTTACTGGTTTACGTGTTAATTGATAGGCGCTTGAAAGAGACACTTTTGGATGTTAATGTGCTGAGAGGAGTCCGAGGGGAAATGAAACACGATAAGTTCCCAAGTGCACTTTCGTGTAACAATCACATCATCAGGGGAGATACAAGAAAGAAATATAAATCAGTTGATATACAACAAAGAGACGTAGTTTGGAAGCCATTTGGTAAACAAGTGACTACCCGAATGTCGGTCGGGTGCATTCGAGTCTGGCAACAAATGTATCATAAACTTATTACGAGGACAAGAAGGGGAACTGTTTACAAATTTTATCAACAATAAAGCTGTCCAATTTGTATCGACCTTCACTAATATAAATGTTACAATTCTTTGGGTATTTAATAATAGCATATTCAATTATATTTCTCGTGGTACAGGAGTTAGATTAATAACTGAGATAGCATTACTCCACTCAACACAATGATCATAATTCTTAACATGATTAAAAAAGACATCTGATTATTGTCCTGTTCTTATACTATATTCATGTTGCTTAAGTCTAACAGAAAGATCCTTACTAGTCTGCCCAACATAAACTTATCACAATTTCTACATGGTACTCTATAGATGCATCCTGCAGAACTTTCTGAGGAGTTCCTGATTAAGATATTCTTAATAGCATTGGTATTGCTGAAGGCAACATTTACATTAATGGATTTAAGCAACATGGGAAGTAAAGTAAAATTACTATCAAAAGGTAGAACTAAAAGGTTCTTGGTGTCAAAGGGAGGTTTGGGTTCAACTCTAAAACATGATTTCTTTGCCAACTTAAGGGATTTATCAATGAAAGATTTAGGATACTTTAACTTGGATCCGATAGAATACATCTTTTCAATCTCATCGTCAATTAAACTCTGGACTGCAAATACGTAATGCCCTAAGGAACATAGACTGGAATGATGATAATTTAACTGTCATGTTGAGCTGAGTAATTATGGATATATGAGCCGGCAAGGCAGCAGGTTTGGATGGTATTGCAGTGGAATTTATTAAAAAAGGGGGTGACTGTATTGTTGACTGGTTGGTAAGGTTATTTAATGTATGTATGACTCATGGTGAGGTGCCTGAGGATTGGCGGAATGCGTGCATAGTGCCATTGTACAAAGGCAAAGGGGATAAGAGTGAGTGCTCAAATTACAGAGGTATAAGTTTGTTGAGTATTCCTGGTAAATTATATGGGAGGGTATTGATTGAGAGGGTGAAGGCATGTACAGAGCATCAGATTGGGGAAGAGCAGTGCGGTTTCAGAAGTGGTAGAGGATGTGTGGATCAGGTGTTTGCTTTGAAGAATGTATGTGAGAAATACTTAGAAAAGCAAATGGATTTGTATGTAGCATTTATGGATCTGGAGAAGGCATATGATAGAGTTGATAGAGATGCTCTGTGGAAGGTATTAAGAATATATGGTGTGGGAGGCAAGTTGTTAGAAGCAGTGAAAAGTTTTTATCGAGGATGTAAGGCATGTGTACGTGTAGGAAGAGAGGAAAGTGATTGGTTCTCAGTGAATGTAGGTTTGCGGCAGGGGTGTGTGATGTCTCCATGGTTGTTTAATTTGTTTATGGATGGGGTTGTTAGGGAGGTAAATGCAAGAGTCCTGGAAAGAGGGGCAAGTATGAAGTCTGTTGGGGATGAGAGAGCTTGGGAAGTGAGTCAGTTGTTGTTCGCTGATGATACAGCGCTGGTGGCTGATTCATGTGAGAAACTGCAGAAGCTGGTGACTGAGTTTGGGAAAGTGTGTGGAAGAAGAAAGTTAAGAGTAAATGTGAATAAGAGCAAGGTTATTAGGTACAGTAGGGTTGAGGGTCAAGTCAATTGGGAGGTGAGTTTGAATGGAGAAAAACTGGAGGAAGTGAAGTGTTTTAGATATCTGGGAGTGGATCTGTCAGCGGATGGAACCATGGAAGCGGAAGTGGATCATAGGGTGGGGGAGGGGGCGAAAATTTTGGGAGCCTTGAAAAATGTGTGGAAGTCGAGAACATTATCTCGGAAAGCAAAAATGGGTATGTTTGAAGGAATAGTGGTTCCAACAATGTTGTATGGTTGCGAGGCGTGGGCTATGGATAGAGTTGTGCGCAGGAGGATGGATGTGCTGGAAATGAGATGTTTGAGGACAATGTGTGGTGTGAGGTGGTTTGATCGAGTAAGTAACGTAAGGGTAAGAGAGATGTGTGGAAATAAAAAGAGCGTGGTTGAGAGAGCAGAAGAGGGTGTTTTGAAATGGTTTGGGCACATGGAGAGAATGAGTGAGGAAAGATTGACCAAGAGGATATATGTGTCGGAGGTGGAGGGAACGAGGAGAAGAGGGAGACCAAATTGGAGGTGGAAAGATGGAGTGAAAAAGATTTTGTGTGATCGGGGCCTGAACATGCAGGAGGGTGAAAGGAGGGCAAGGAATAGAGTGAATTGGAGCGATGTGGTATACAGGGGTTGACTTGCTGTCAGTGGAGTGAATCAAGGCATGTGAAGCGTCTGGGGTAAACCATGGAAAGCTGTGTAGGTATGTATATTTGCGTGTGTGGACGTGTGTATGTACATGTGTATGGGGGGGGGTTGGGCCATTTCTTTCGTCTGTTTCCTTGCGCTACCTCGCAAGCGCGGGAGACAGCGACAAAGTATAAAAAAAAAAAAAAAAAAAAAAAAAAATGAGCATACATTGGTAGGTTTCTGTATATGCTAAACTTAAACTTGTTTTCATCCCTATGGATCATGCAATCTAATAATGGTAACATACCATTTTTTTATTTCTACAGTAAAATTGATGGAAGGTACTAAATTGTTGCATAAAGGGAGAAATATTTGTAAATTTTCATTTGTTGGCCAAACACAAAGAACATCATCTGCACACCTAAACCAAATTGCATTAGATGGCAAGATATCCTTTAGTAACTTTGTTTCATAGAATTCCATATAAAGATTATTTAATACAGTGAAAGAGGGTACCCACTGCCATACCAAATTTTTGAGCATAATATTCTCCATTAAACTGAAATAAACAGTTCAGGAAGAGAGGAAAGTGATTGGTTCTCAGTGAATGTAGGTTTGCGGCAGGGGTGTGTGATGTCTCCATGGTTGTTTCATTTGTTTATGGATGGGGTTGTTAGGGAGGTGAATGCAAGAGTTTTGGAAAGAGGGGCAAGTATGAAGTCTGTTGGGGATGAGAGAGCTTGGGAAGTGAGTCAGTTGTTGTTCGCTGATGATACAGCGCTGGTGGCTGATTCATGTGAGAAACTGCAGAAGCTGGTGACTGAGTTTGGTAAAGTGTGTGAAAGAAGAAAGTGAAAGAGGCAAAAAGCGGCAAAAAAATAAAAAAAAAATTATCAATTCAATAAAAACAGACTTTGAAACATAAATGAATATCATCCAATACATCAAATAAATATTCTACAAGGTCATCAACTGAAACTTTTGTGAACAGATATGAAACATCAAATACAACCAGTTTGAAATCAAACTAGATATGAAACATCAAATACAACCAGTTTGAAATCAAACTAACATTGATATCATCAAGCTTGTTGAATAAATCTACATTGTCCATGCTATTAAAATTTGATACCTTACTCACTAATGGGCTTAATAAAGAAACTAACCATTTTGACAATTCATATGTGATGGAGCCCACTGAACACTATCCTTAATATAACCACATCTCTCGCTTACCCTATCATTACTTAACCCTTTCTCACACCATATGCTGGCATTCCATTTGCAACACATCCTCATCTTTATAGTCAGTTCACTCCCCTAACCCACATAAGCGTTAAACATACACCTTAACTCCCCTCCCCCACTTTAGCGTTAAACATACACCTTAACTCCCCTACATTAACGTTAAACATACACCTTAACTCCACTCCCCCACATTAGCGTTAAACATACACCTTAACTCCCCATAATGATAAACACACAACCACCCAATATCATCCCACATCAGAAACATTTCATTAACATCTGCATTTAATAATATCGGATTTATCTTCAAACCTTTCCTAAACGATATGTTGTACTGACATCTTTATAGAAACAACAGAGCAAGGAAAAACTAGAGGAAAGTAACATATAAAAGAGAGAAATAACACAAAAAGTAGAGAAAAGTAACATATAAAAGAGAGGAAAGAAATAACACAAAAAGTAGAGAAAAGTAACATAAAAGTGAGAAATAACACAAAAAGCAGAGAAAAGTAACAAATAAATGAGAGGAGAGAGAAATAACACAAAAAGTAGTAAAGCAATATAACTTGATGGCGTCAGTCTGTCATAATGGAGTCATGGCTCCAAAAGTCATCGATTGAGTGGCCGTGAGGAACATTCCTGAGCGTCTGCAGCAGGGAGACTGAGACGCCTTCAGTAAGTGCAGCAGACCGTGGTTACCATCACCACATCCTACATTATGAAGACTGGTAACGTTCCTTGCTTATAACAACTCACATAATGTAATGTAATGAACATAAATAACATCATTATAATCCATCACCACCACCCTAGTAACATCAAGAACACCCCAGGAGCACCACTATCAGTCACCACCACCACCCCAGTAACATCAAGAACACCCCACGAGCACCACTATCAGTCACCACCACCACCCCAGTAACATCAAGAACACCCCAGGAGCACCACTATCAGTCACCACCACCCCAGCAACATCAAGAACACCCCAGGTGCACCAGTATCAGTCACCACCACCCAGCAACATCAAGAACACCCCAGGAGCACCACTATCAGTCACCACCACTACCCTAGTAACATCAAGAACACCCCAGGAGCACCACTATCAGTCACCACCACCACCCCAGTAACATCAAGAACACCCCAGGAGCACCACTATCAGTCACCACCACCCAGCAACATCAAGAACACCCCAGGAGCACCACTATCAGTCACCACCACCACCCAGCAACATCAAGAACACCCCAGGAGCACCACTATCAGTCACCACCAACCCAGCAACATCAAGAACACCCCAGGAGCACCACTATCAGTCACCACCACCCCCCAGTAACATCAAGAACACCCCAGGAGCACCACTATCAGTCACCACCACCCCAGCAACATCAAGAACACCCCAGGAGCACCACTATCAGTCACCACCACCCCAGCAACATCAAGAACACCCCAGGAGCACCACTATCAGTCACCACCACCCCAGCAACATCAAGAACACCCCAGGAGCACCACTATCAGTCACCACCACCACCCCAGCAACATCAAGAACACCCCAGGAGCACCACTATCAGTCACCACCACCCCAGCAACATCAAGAACACCCCAGGAGCACCAGTATCAGTCACCACCAACCCAGCAACATCAAGAACACCCCAGGAGCACCAGTATCAGTCACCACCACCCCAGCAACATCAAGAACACCCCAGGAGCACCACTATCAGTCACCACCACCCCAGCAACATCAAGAACACCCCAGGAGCACCAGCTATCAGTCACCACCACCCCAGCAACATCAAGAACACCCCAGGAGCACCAGCTATCAGTCACCACCACCCCAGCAACATCAAGAACACCCCAGGAGCACCAGCTATCAGTCACCACCACCCCCAGTAACATCAAGAACACCCCAGGAGCACCACTATCAGTCACCACCACCCCAAGTAACATCAAGAACACCCCAGGAGCACCACTATCAGTCACCACCACCCCAGCAACATCAAGACACCCCAGGAGCACCACTATCAGTCACCACCACCACCCTAGTAACATCAAGAACACCCAGGAGCCACCACTATCAGTCACCACACCACCCCAGAAACATCAAGAACACCCCAGGAGCCACCAGTATCAGTCACCACCACCACCCCAGTAACATCAAGAACACCCCAGGAGCACCACTATCAGTCACCACCACCACCCTAGTAACATCAAGAACACCCAGAGCACCACAATCAGTCACCACCACCCCAGCAACATCAAGAACACCCCCAGGAGCACCAGTATCAGTCACCACCACCCAGCAACATCAAGAACACCCAGGAGCACCACTATCAAGTCACCACCACACCCCAGCAACATCAAGAACACCCCAGGAGCACCACAATCCAGTCACCACCAACCCAGCAACATCAGAACACCCAGGAGCACCACTATCAGTCACCACCACCCCAGCAACATCAAGAACACCCCAGGAGCACCACTATCAGTCACCACCACCCCCAGCAACATCAAGAACACCCCAGGAGCACCACTATCAGTCACCACCAACCCAGCAACATCAAGAACACCCCAGGAGCACCACTATCAGTCACCACCACCACCCCAGTAACATCAAGAACACCCCAGGAGCACCACTATCAGTCACCACCACCACCCCAGCAACATCAAGAACACCCCAGGAGCACCACTATCAGTCACCACCACCCCAGCAACATCAAGAACACCCCAGGAGCACCAGTATCAGTCACCACCACCCAGCAACATCAAGAACACCCCAGGAGCACCACTATCAGTCACCACCAACCCAGCAACATCAAGAACACCCCAGGAGCACCAGTTTCAGTCACCACCACCCCAGTAACATCAAGAACACCCCAGGAGCTCCAGTATCAGTCACCACCACCCCAGCAACATCAAGAACACCCCAGGAGCACCAGTATCAGTCACCACCACCCCAGCAACATCAAGAACACCCCAGGAGCACCAGTATCAGTCACCACCACAAAGCAACATCAAGAACACCCCAGGAGCACCAGTATCAGTCACCACCACCCCAGCAACATCAAGAACACCCCAGGAGCACCAGTATCAGTCACCGCCACCCAGCAACATCAAGAACACCCCAGGAGCACCAGTATCAGTCACCACCACCCCAGCAACATCAAGAACACCCCAGGAGCACCAGTATCAGTCACCACCACCCAGCAACATCAAGAACACCCCAGGAGCACCAGTATCAGTCACCACCACCCTAGCAACATCAAGAACACCCCAGGAGCACCAGTATCATTCACCGCCACCCCAGTAACATCAAGAACACCCCTGGAGCACCAGTATCAGTCACCACCACCACCCCAGTAACATCAAGAACACCCCAGGAGCACCACAATCAGTCACCGCCACCCCAGTAACATCAAGAACACCCCAGGAGCACCACTATCAGTCACCACCACCCCAGCAACATCAAGAACACCCCAGGAGCACCACTATCAGTCACCACCACCCCAGCAACATCAAGAACACCCCAGGAGCACCACTATCAGTCACCACCAACCCAGCAACATCAAGAACACCCCAGGAGCACCAGTATCAGTCACCACCACCCCAGTAACATCAAGAACACCCCAGGAGCACCAGTATCAGTCACCACCACCCCAGCAACATCAAGAACACCCCAGGAGCACCACTATCAGTCACCACCACCCCAGCAACATCAAGAACACCCCAGGAGCACCAGTATCAGTCACCACCACCCAGCAACATCAAGAACACCCCAGGAGCACCAGTATCAGTCACCACCACCCCAGCAACATCAAGAACACCCCAGGAGCACCAGTATCATGATAGTCACCGCCACCCAGCAACATCAAAAACACCCCAGGAGCACCAGTATCAGTCACCACCACCCCAGCAACATCAAGAACACCCCAGGAGCACCAGTATCAGTCACCACCACCCAGCAACATCAAGAACACCCCAGGAGCACCAGTATCAGTCACCACCACCCAGCAACATCAAGAACACCCCAGGAGCACCAGTATCAGTCACCACCACCCCAGCAACATCAAGAACACCCCAGGAGCACCAGTATCAGTCACCGCCACCCAGCAACATCAAGAACACCCCAGGAGCACCAGTATCAGTCACCACCACCCCAGCAACATCAAGAACACCCCAGGAGCACCAGTATCAGTCACCACCACCCAGCAACATCAAGAACACCCCAGGAGCACCAGTATCAGTCACCACCACCCCAGCAACATCAAGAACACCCCAGGAGCACCAGTATCAGTCACCGCCACCCTAGTAACATCAAGAACACCCCTGGAGCACCACTATCAGTCACCACCACCCCAGTAACATCAAGAACACCCCAGGAGCACCAGTATCAGTCACCGCCACCCCAGTAACATCAAGAACACCCCAGGAGTACCACTATCAGTCACCACCACCACCCCAGTAACATCAAGAACACCCCAGGAGCACCACAATCAGTCACCGCCACCCCAGTAACATCAAGAACACCCCAGGAGCACCAGTATCAGTCACCACCACCCCAGCAACATCAAGAACACCCCAGGAGCACCAGTATCAGTCACCGCCACCCCAGTAACATCAAGAACACCCCTGGAGCACCACTATCAGTCACCACCACCCCAGTAACATCAAGAACACCCCAGGAGCACCAGTATCAGTCACCGCCACCCCAGTAACATCAAGAACACCCCTGGAGCACCACTATCAGTCACCACCACCACCCCAGTAACATCAAGAACACCCCAGGAGCACCACAATCAGTTACCGCCACCCCAGTAACATCAAGAACACCCCAGGAGCACCACAATCAGTCACCGCCACCCCAGTAACATCAAGAACACCCCAGGAGCACCACTATCAGTCACCCACCATCCCAGCAACATCAAGAACACCCCAGGAGCACCACTATCAGTCACCATCACCTCAGTAACATCAAGAACACCCCAGGAGCACCACTATCAGTCACCCACCATCCCAGCAACATCAAGAACACCCCAGGAGCACCACTATCAGTCACCATCACCCCAGTAACATCAAGAACACCCCTGGAGCACCAGTAACAACAGTATCAGTCACCACCACCACCAACACCCCAGTAACAGTAGCATCAAGAACACCCCAGGAGCAGCAGTAACATAAGCAGGGGCCTCAGGTCAGGAGGTGTGGGATGACGTCACAAGAGCGGTCTTGATGGGCAGTGTGAGAGCGATCTCTGACCCCGCCCACGGGCATTCCGATCCCGCCCATTGGCCAGCAGGCACCCTCACCACCACCATCATGGTCAGGGTACCAGCACCACGTCCACTGGCCAGCAGGCACCTTCCATCATCATACAATCAAACTCAAGAATTACATTATCACCTTTTTCCTATGGTGTACCATATATTGTAATGTCTATATACATGACATTATGTGTGATTTAGCAATGATAGTGTATCAGTCCCTTCCATTATAGTGTGCTCCCTAACATGTTAGTATTGGAAATTTTCCTGTATACACCGTAAACTTATCTCTCCATGATTCCCTGTCATCAGGAGAATCCAAATTCCCCCAGTCTATCTGATTCCCTATCACCATGAGAATCCAACTTCTCCCAATCTATTTCTTTACAATTAAAGTCCCCCATTATGAGTACTTTACTATCTCTGAGAAGCGAGTGTTTTATTGTTTCATGTACCATCCTAAGTGACCATTCACTGATTTCACAGTATATTTGTTCTCAACTATTGCAATTCTTTGGAGGACTATATAATATCAACACCACACTGCATTTCTTTCACACAGTTACAGTTCCCATTATGTATTGTATGATTTAGCCATGCTCCGCTATTTCTTGAAACTTTATTAAAGGCTATGACTCCTCCCACATATCTAAACCAGTTAACTTTCTCCAAGTTTTCTCCATGCACCCCAACTAAATTGCCCTTCAACCCTGCTACACCTAATTACCTTGTTTTATGCAAATCTACTCTCAACTTCCTCTTTTTGCACATTTTCCAAACTCAGTCACCAATTCTGCATTTTCGCACTCAAGCATGGTACAAGTGCTGCATCATCAGCAAACAACTGAACAACTATCACTTCTCTTTTCTCTCAGTAGCAACATCACTTCATCCCATCACTCACTACTCTTTTTAATCTGCCACTTTCCACTTTTGCATGCCACATGCATCTCTCAAACAAATGAACACTGCTTCCCTATATACCTCCCATTTCTCATCCACTCCCTTTGCTTTATTTACTGTCACCTTTTGCCATTCTACCCTCAACCTCACCCAGTATTTCTTCACACAAGTCTCTTTTCCAAGCTTACTTACTCTCATCACTCTGTTCTCACCGATAGTTTAGGCAGTACTTACAGGAGAGGAGTGCAAATGATTGGGAAATGTATATGAGAAAGGGGAAGGAGGTCAAAAGGAAAGAGCAGTGGTTGAAAAAGAGGATAAATAAAAGTTGGTGCGAGTATCAGAAAACTTTAGGGAGAATAAGATGTTTTGGAAAGAGGGAAATAATGTGCAAAAAAAACAACAAAAAGGAACATAGGTAAAGGGGGCAAAAGGGGAAGTGGTAACAGGTACTGATGAGGTGAGGAGAATATGGTGTGAGTATTCTGAGGAACTGTTGAATGTGTTTGATGATAGGGTGGCAGATATAGATATTTGGATCAGGATGGTATGAGAAGTGAGCAAGTCATGGAATGGTTTGTTGAAGAGAGAAAAGGTGGTGAAAATCATAAATAGAATTAAATGTGGCAAGATGACTGGAGTGGATGGTATTGCAGTAACTGAATATATTAGGAAAAGGGGTGACTGTGTTGTTGATTGGTTAGTAAGAATCTTCATTGTATGAATGGATCATGGTGAAGTGTCTGAAGACTGGCAGAATGCATGTATAGTGCTACTGTATAAAAGCAAGGAGGATGAGGATGAGTGTTCAAATCAAAGAGATATATGTTTGTTGAGAGTACCTGGTAAGTTGAATGGGAGGGTAGTGACTGAAAGGGTGGAACTATAAACAGAGCATCAGACTGGGGAGGAGCAATGTGGTGTCAGAAGTGGTAGATGTATACAGGATCAGGCATTTGCTATTAAGAATGTGCATGAGAAATACTCAGACAAACAGATGGATTTGCATGTGGCATTTATGGATCTGGACAAAGCATATGACAGCAGTTGACAGTGATACCTTGTGGAAGGTCTTAAGAATACATGGTGTGGGAGGAAAGCAGCTAGAAGCAGTGGGAAGTTTTTATCAAGGATATAAGGCATGTATGTGTATGCGTAGGAATTAAGGAGTGTATGGTACCGAGTGAAGGTTGGTCTGCAGCAGGGGTATGTGAAGTCACCATGGTTGTTTAGTTTCTTTATGATGGGGTGGTGAGGGAGGTAAATGTGAGAGTTTTGGAGAAAGGGGCAAGTACAGTATGTAGTCTGTGGGGGATGAGAGTGCCTAGGAACTGAGTCAGTTGTTTGCTACTAATATAGTACTGGTGGCAAATTCGAGTGAGAAACTGCAAAAGCTGGTAATTGAGTTTGGAAGTGTGTGAAAGGAGGAAGCTGAGAGTAAATGTGAATATAAGCAAGGCTGTTAGGTTTAGCATAGTTGAAGGACAGGTTAGTTGGGGTGTGAGTTTGAATGGCAAAAACTAAGAGGAAGGGAAGTGTTTTAGATAACTGGGGGTGGACATGGCAGTCAATTACTTTACTTTTACTGTACTGTGAGTTTGAATGGCAAAGAGGAAGGGAAGTGTTTTAGATAACTGGGAGTGTACATGGCAGTGAATTACTTTACTTTTACTGTACTTGCATTTACCTTCAATCACCTACGCTTACACATCACAAAACACACTTAGAACCTTCTGCAACTCCTCTTCACCCTCAGCAAACAACACAGTATCATCAGCAAACAGGATTGCCACTAGCCATCTACCTCAATGACACACTCCATCTCTGCAACCTCTTTCCCTAGTTTTACTTTCATGTCTCTTATCACTCCACCCATATATATTCTAAAAAGCAATGGTGACATCACATAGCTTTGCCTTATACCCACATGTATACCAAAACTTTTGCTCAACTGTCCATCCACTCTTTCAAATGCATTTGCTCCTCTATCAAAGGAATTCACATCATCCTCCAGTTGTCCCCCTATCCCATATAACCTGAACATATCCCATAAAGCATCCCAATCGACTCTGTCATACACTTTCTCCAGATCCATAAAAGCTGCATAAAACTTCTCACCTTTTGCTAAAAACTTTTCCACAGTCTCCTTCACCACATAAATCTGTTCCACGCATCCCCTACCTTTCTTATAACTCCCTTGCGCCTCACTTATTCTGCATTCAGTCACTCACATCACCCTATCAATCAACACAATTGCATACACTTTTCCCAGTACACTTAACATACTTATTGCCCTATAATTGCTACAAACTTCCTCAGCACCTTTTCTTTTAAATAATGAAACAATAAGTTTTTACTCAATCCTCAGGCAGGACCATTTAGCATGGAAACTTGTTGTGTAAAAATCAAACAAGTTGATTTTCCTTTGAGTATCTTCAACAAACAAATGGAGTTTCCCACAGTCAAGCATTCAAAGGGAGAGGGTTGTCTCTGACATGAAAACTGGAAGACTTTTAGTGATTTTCTGAGTCTTACAGGGATAGTTTTGAACAAAATTTCATGTGTTCATGATATCTTTAATTAAGAAGAGAAGTATGTAAATTGTGTCACTGGTTATAAGAAAAATGAACAGATTTACAATTCTTTGTAAAGATGAATTGAAAACTAACTCATCTGATCTGTTCCTAACAAGGAATAGCTGTGAAAAAAGATTGCAAAAAATTAAGAGTTTTCCATTTCTTGGAATCTACTACTCACTTTATATTTCTTTATTATGGATATAACTAGACCATGCCACTGCATTCAAAGCTATCCTTGCATGCTTCTCAAAAATTACCTCATCTGATTTTCAGGTTAGAGGCAACCTTCCTACTTCAAGTATTTGACCGTGGAGGACTGCCAATAGCAAATTACTAAAAGTTGGGCTAATAAATGTAAGCATGGGAATTAGATGTGTATGGTACCATAAACTGAAAACTATAAGAAAACACATCCCTCCACAAGTTTCATATATATAGTGAGTGTGTATGTTCTTATCATTAGCTTGGAAATTTGAGGACTGAGGTCTCTGAACAAGGGGTCACACATGCAGTGAGAGCATGTATGGAAGTGAATCCTAACCTCTTTTTTCATGTACAGATAGTTTAGTGACCCATGTCTTCATTTCACTTGTAATGAAATAATAACAGCAAAATAAAAAAGTACATAAATATGAATATGATAGAGTTGATAGAGATGCCCTGTGGAAGGTATTAAAAATATATGGTGTGGGAGGCAAGTTGTTAGAAGCAGTGAAAAGTTTTTATCAAGGATGTAAGGCATGTGTACGTGTAGGAAGAGAGGAAAGTGATTGGTTCTCAGTGAATGTAGGTTTGTGGCAGGGGTGTGTGATGTCTCCATGGTTGTTTAATTTGTTTATGGATGGGATTGTTAGGAAGGTGAATGCAAGAGTTTTGGAAAGAGGGGCAAGTATGAAGTCTGTTGGGGATGAGAGAGCTTGGGAAGTGAGTCAGTTGTTGTTCGCTGACGATACAGTGCTGGTGGCTGATTCATGTGAGAAACTGCAGAAGCTGGTGACTGAGTTTGGTAAAGTGAGTGAAAGATGAAAGTTAAGAGTAAATGTGAATAAGAGCAAGGTTATTAGGTACAGTAGGGTTGAGGATCAAGTCAATTGGGAGGTAAGTTTGAATGGAGAAAAACTGGAGGAAGTAAAGTGTTTTAGATATCTGGGAGTGGATCTGGCAGCGGATGGAACCATGGAAGCGGAAATGGATCATAGGGTGGGAAAGGGGGCGAAAATTCTGGGAGCCTTGAAGAATGTGTGGAAGTCGAGATGTGCGCAGGAGGATGGATGTGCTGGAAATGAGATGTTTGAGGACAATGTGTTGTGTGAGGTGGTTTGATCGAGTAAGAAACGTAAGGGTAAGAGAGATGTGTGGAAATAAAAAGAGCGTGGTTGAGGGAGCAGAAGAGGGTGTTTTGAAATGGTTTGGGCACATGGAGAGAATGAGTGAGGAAAGATTGACCAAGAGGATGTGTGTCGGAGGTGGAGGGAACGAGGAGAAGTGGGAGACCAAATTGGAGGTGGAAAGATGGAGTGAAAAAGATTTTGTGTGATCGTGGCCTGAACATGCAGGAGGGTGAAAGGAGGGCAAGGAATAGAGTGAATTGGATCGATGTGGTATACCGGGGTTGACGTGCTGTCAGTGGATTGAATCAGGGCATGTGAAGCGTCTGGGGTAAACCATGGAAAGCTGTGTAGGTATGTATATTTGCGTGTGTGGACGGATGTGTATGGGGGTGGGTTGGGCCATTTCTTTTGTCTGTTTCCTTGCACTACCTCGCAAACGCGGGAGACAGCGACAAAGAAAAAAGAAAAAAAAAATATGAATAATAACTATTGGTTTTATCAACAGGAATAATCTATATTTATGATTGATTTTTTTTTTCCCTACTATTCGCCATTTCCCGTGTTAGCGAGGTAACGTTAAGAACAAAGGACTGAGCCTTTGAGGGAATATCCTCATCTGGCCCCCTTCTCTGTTCCCTCCCTTGGAAAATTAAAAACGAGAGGGGAGGATTTCCAGCCCCCCGCTCCCTTCCCTTTTAGTCGCCTTCTACGACACGCAGGGAATACATGAGATGTATTCTTTCTCCCCTATCCCCAGGGATAAGGGATATATATATATATATATATATATATATATATATATATATATATATATATATATATATATATATATATATATTTTTTTTTTTTCTTTGCCGCTGTCTCCCGCGTTTCTGAGGTAGCGCAAGGAAAGAGACGAAAGAAATGGCCCAACCCACACCCATACACATACGTCCACACACGCAAATATACATACCTACACAGCTTTCCATGGTTTACCCCAGACGCTTCACATGCCTTGATTCAATCCACTGACAGCACATCAACCCCAGTATACCACATCGATCCAATTCACTCTATTCCTTGCCCTCCTTTCACCCTCCTGCATGTTCAGGCCCCGATCACACAAAATCTTTTTCACTCCATCTTTCCACCTCCAATTTGGTCTCCCACTTCTCCTCGTTCCCTCCACCTCCGACACATATATCCTCTTGGTCAATCTTTCCTCACTCATTCTCTCCATGTGCCCAAACCATTTCAAAACACCCTCTTCTGCTCTCTCAACCACACTCTTTTTATTTCCACACATCTCTCTTACCCTTACGTTACTTACTCGATCAAACCACCTCACACCACACATTGTCCTCAAACATCTCATTTCCAGCACATCCATCCTCCTGCGCACAACTCTATCCATAGCCCATGCCTCGCAACCATACAACATTGTTGGAACCACTATTCCTTCAAACATACCCATTTTTGCTTTCTGAGATAATGTTCTCGACTTCCACACATTCTTCAAGGCTCCCAGGATTTTCGCCCCCTCCCCCACCCTATGATCCACTTCCACTTCCATGGTTCCATCCGCTGCCAGATCCACTCCCAGATATCTAAAACACTTTAACTTCTTCCAGTTTTTCTCCATTCAAACTTACCTCCCAATTGACTTGACCCTCAACCCTACTGTACCTAATTACCTTGCTCTTATTCACATTTACTCTTAACTTTCTTCTTTCACACCCTTTACCAAACTCAGCCACCAGCTTCTGCAGTTTCTCACATGAATCAGCCACCAGCGCTGTATCATCAGCGAACAACAACTGACTCACTTCCCAAGCTCTCTCATCCCCAACAGACTTGATACTTGCCCCTCTTTCCAAAACTCCTGCATTTACCTCCCTAACAACCCCATCCATAAACAAATTAAACAACCATGGAGACATCACACACCCCTGCCGCAAACCTACATTCACTGAGAACCAATCACTTTCCTCTCTCCCTACACGTACACATGCCTTACATCCTCGATAAAAGCTTTTCACTGCTTCTAACAACTTGCCTCCCACACCATATATTCTTAATACCTTCCACAGAGCATACCTATCAACTCTATCATATGCCTTCTCCAGATCCATAAATGCTACATACAAATCCATATATATATATGGATGATGGAGTGAGTATTTTGAAGGTTTGTTGAATGTGTTTGATGATAGAATGGCAGATGTGGGGTGTCTTGGTCGAGGTGGTGTGCAAAGTGAGAGGGTTAGGGAAAATGATTTGGTAAATAGAGAAGAGGTAGTAAAAGCTTTACGGAAGATGAAAGCCGGCAAAGCAGCAGGTTTGGATGGCACTGCAGTGGAATTTATTAAAAAGGGGGGTGACTGTATTGTTGACTAGTTGGTAAGGTTATCTAATGTATGTATGATTCATGGTGAGGTGCCTGAGGATTGGCGGAATGCTTGCATAGTGCCATTGTACAAAGGCAAAGGGGATAAGAGTGAGTGCTCAAATTACAGAGGTATAAGTTTGTTGAGTATTCCTGGTAAATTATATGGGAGGGTATTGATTGAGAGGGTGAAGGTATGTACAAAGCATCAGATTGGGGAAGAGCAGTGTGGTTTCAGAAGTGGTAGAGGATGTGTGGATCAGGTGTTTGCTTTGAAGAATGTACGCGAGAAATACTTTGAAAAACAAATGGATTTGTATGTAGCATTTATGGATCTGGAGAAGGCATATGATAAGAGTTGATAGAGATGCTCTGTGGAAGGTATTAAGAATATATGGTGTGGGAGGCAAGTTGTTAGAAGCAGTGAAAAGTTTTTATCGAGGATGTAAGGCATGTGTACGTGTAGGAAGAGAGGAAAGTGATT
Organism: Panulirus ornatus; assembly: GCF_036320965.1. Taxonomy (NCBI): domain Eukaryota; kingdom Metazoa; phylum Arthropoda; class Malacostraca; order Decapoda; family Palinuridae; genus Panulirus; species Panulirus ornatus. The sequence goes on from NC_092225.1 coordinate 33,544,991, forward strand.
GGTTCTCAGTGAATGTAGGTTTGTGGCAGGGGTGTGTGATGTCTCCATGGTTGTTTAATTTGTTTATGGATGGGGTTGTTAGGGAGGTGAATGCAAGAGTTTTTGGAAAGAGGGGCAAGTATGCAGTCTGTTGTGGATGAGAGAGCTTGGGGAGTGAGTCAGTTGTTGTTCGCTGATGATACAGCGCTGGTGGCTGATTCATGTAAGAAACTGCAGAAGCTGGTGACTGAGTTTGGTAAAGTGTGTGAAAGAAGAAAGTTAAGAGTAAATGTGAATAAGAGCAAGGTTTTTAGGTACAGTAGGGTTGAGGGTCAAGTCAATTGGGAGGTAAGTTTGAATGGAGAAAAGCTGGAGGAAGTGAAGTGTTTTAGATATCTGGGAGTGGATCTGGCAGAGGATGGAACAATGGAAGCGGAAGTGAATCATAGGGTGGGGGAGGGGGCGAAAATTCTGGGAGCCTTGAGGAATGTTTGGAAGTCGAGAACATTATCTGGGAAAGCAAAAATGGGTATGTTTGAAGGAATAGTGGTTCCAACAATGTTGTATGGTTGCGAGGCGTGGGCTATGGATAGAGTTGTGCGCAGGAGGGTGGATGTGCTGGAAATGAGATGTTTGAGGACAATATGTGGTGTGAGGTGGTTTGATCGAGTAAGTAATGTAAGGGTGGGAGAGATGTGTGGAAATAAAAAGAGTGTGGTTGAGAGAGCAGAAGAGGGTGTTTTGAAATGGTTTGGTCACATGGACAGAATGAGTGGGGAAAGATTGACCAAGAGGATATATGTGTCAGAGGTGGAGGGAACGAGGAGGAGTGGGAGACCAAATTGGAGGTGGAACGATGGAGTGAAAAAGATTTTGAGTGATCGGGGCCTGAACATGCAGGAGGGTGAAAGGCGGGCAAGGAATAGAGTGAATTGGATCTATGTAGTATACAGGGGTTGACGTGCTGTCAGTCGATTGAATCAGGGCATGTGAAGCGTCTGGGGTAAACCATGGAAAGTTGTGTGGGGCCTGGATGTGGAAAGGGAGCTGTGGGTTCGGGCATTATTGCATGACAGCTAGAGACTGAGTGTGAACGAATGGGGCCTTTGTTGTCTTTTCCTAGCACTACCTCGCACACATGAGGGGGGCGGGGGGTGGGTTGGGCCATTTCTTTCGTCTGTTTCCTTGTGCTACCTCGCAAACGCGGGAGACAGCGACAAAGCAAAAAAAAAAAAAAAATATATATATATATTCTTTCACACTATTCACCATTTCCCACGTTAGCAAGGTAGTGCTAAGAACAGAGGACTGTTACCTTTGAGGGAATATCCTCACCTGGCCCCCTTCTCTGTTCCTTCTTTTGGAAAATTAAAAAAAAACTGAGAGGGGAGGATTTCCAGCCCCCCGCTCCTTTCCCTTTTAGTCGCCTTCTACGACACGCAGGGAATACGTGGGAAGTATTCTTTCTCCCCTATCCCCAGGGAATATATATATATATATATATATATTTTTTTTTTTTTTTTTTTTTTTATACTTTGTCGCTGTCTCCCGCGTTTGCGAGGTAGCGCAAGGAAACAGACGAAAGAAATGGCCCAACCCCCCCCATACACATGTACATACACACGTCCACACACGGAAATATACATACCTACACAGCTTTCCATGGTTTACCCCGGACGCTTCACATGCCTTGATTCAATCCACTGACAGCACGTCAACCCCTGTATACCACATCGCTCCAATTCACTCTATTCCTTGCCCTCCTTTCACCCTCCTGCATGTTCAGGCCCCGATCACACAAAATCCTTTTCACTCCATCTTTCCACCTCCAATTTGGTCTCCCTCTTCTCCTCGTTCCCTCCACCTCCGACACATATATCCTCTTGGTCAATCTTTCCTCACTCATTCTCTCCATGTGACCAAACCATTTCAAAACACCCTCTTCTGCTCTCTCAACCACGCTCTTTTTATTTCCACACATCTCTCTTACCCTTACGTTACTTACTCGATCAAACCACCTCACACCACACATTGTCCTCAAACATCTCATTTCCAGCACATCCATCCTCCTGCGCACAACTCTATCCATAGCCCACGCCTCGCAACCATACAACATTGTTGGAACTACTATTCCTTCAAACATACCCATTTTTGCTTTCCGGGATAATGTTCTCGACTTCCACACATTTTTCAAGGCTCCCAAAATTTTCGCCCCCTCCCCCACCCTATGATCCACTTCCGCTTCCATGGTTCCATCCGCTGACAGATCCACTCCCAGATATCTAAAACACTTCACTTCCTCCAGTTTTTCACCATTCAAACTCACCTCCAATTGACTTAACCCTCAACCCTACTGTACCTAATAACCTTGCTCTTATTCACATTTACTCTTAACTTTCTTCTTCCACACACTTTACCAAACTCCGTCACCAGCTTCTGCAGTTTCTCACATGAATCCGCCACCAGCGCTGTATCATCAGCGAACAACAACTGACTCACTTCCCAAGCTCTCTCATCCCCAACAGACTTCATACTTGCCCCTCTTTCCAAGACTCTTGCATTTACCTCCCTAACAACCCCATCCATAAACAAATTAAACAACCATGGAGACATCACATATATATATATATATATATATATATATATATATATGAGTAATGTGGCAGTTGAGGGAATAATTGGTATACATGGGGTGTTCAGTGTTGTAAATGGAAATGGTGAAGAGCTTGTAGATTTATGTGCTGAAAAAGGATTGATGATTGGGAATACCTGGTTTAAAAAGCGAGATATACATAAGTATACTTATGTAAGTAGGAGAGATGGCCAGAGAGCGTTATTGGATTACGTGTTAATTGACAGGCGCACGAAAGAGAGACTTTTGGATGTTAATGTGCTGAGAGGTGCAACTGGAGGGATGCCTGATCATTATCTTGTGGAGGCTAAGGTGAAGATTTGTATGGGTTTTCAGAAAAGAAGAGTGAATGTTGGGGTGAAGAGGGTGGTGAGAGTAAGTGAGCTTGGGAAGGAGACTTGTGTGAGGAAGTACCAGGAGAGACTGAGTACTGAATGGAAAAATGTGAGAACAATGGAAGTCAGGGGAGTGGGGGAGGAATGGGATGTATTTAGGGAATTAGTGATGGATTGCGCAAAAGATGCTTGTGGCATGAGAAGAGTGGGAGGTGGGTTGATTAGAAAGGGTAGTGAGTGGTGGGATGAAGAAGTAAGAGTATTAGTGAAAGAGAAGAGAGAGGCATTTGGACGATTTTCTGCAGGGAAAAAATGCAATTGAGTGGGAGATGTATAAAAGAAAGAGACAGGAGGTCAAGAGAAAGGTGCAAGAGGTGAAAAAAAGGGCAAATGAGAGTTGGGGTGAGAGAGTATCATTAAATTTTAGGGAGAATAAAAAGATGTTCTGGAAGGAGGTAAATAAAGTGCGTAACACAAGGGAGCAAATGGGAACTTCAGTGAAGGGCGCAAATGGGGAGGTGATAACAAGTAGTAGTGATGTGAGAAGGAGATGGAGTGAGTATTTTGAAGGTTTGTTGAATGTGTTTGATGATAGAGTGGCAGATATAGGGTGTTTTGGTCGAGGTGGTGTGCAAAGTGAGAGGTTTAGGGAAAATGATTTGGTAAACAGAGAAGAGGTAGTAAAAGCTTTGCGGAAGATGAAAGCCGGCAAGGCAGCAGGTTTGGATGGTATTGCAGTGGAATTTATTAAAAAAGGGGTTGACTGTATTGTTGACTGGTTGGTAAGGTTATTTAATGTATGTATGACTCATGGTGAGGTGCCTGAGGATTGGCGGAATTCGTGCATAGTGCCATTGTACAAAGGCAAAGGGGATAAGAGTGAGTGCTCAAATTACAGAGGTATAAGTTTGTTGAGTATTCCTGGTAAATTATATGGGAGGGTATTGATTGAGAGGGTGAAGGCATGTACAGAGCATCAGATTGGGGAAGAGCAGTGTGGTTTCAGAAGTGGTAGAGGATGTGTGGATCAGGTGTTTGCTTTGAAGAATGTATGTGAGAAATACTTAGAAAAGCAAATGGATTTGTATGTAGCATTTATGGATCTGGAGAAGGCATATGATAGAATTGATAGAGATGCTGTGTGGAAGGTATTAAGAATATATGGTGTGTGAGGCAAGTTGTTAGAAGCAGTGAAAAGTTTTTATCGAGGATGTAAGGCATGTGTACGTGTAGGAAGAGAGGAAAGTGATTGGTTCTCAGTGAATGTAGGTTTGTGGCAGGGGTGTGTGATGTCTCCATGGTTATTTAATTTGTTTATGGATGGGGTTGTTAGGGAGGCGAATGCAAGAGTTTTGGAAAGAGGGGCAAGTATGAAGTCTGTTGTGGATGAGAGAGCTTGGGAAGTGAGTCAGTTGTTGTTCGCTGATGATACAGCGCTGGTGGCTGATTCATGTGAGAAACTGCAGATGCTGGTGACTGAGTTTGGTAAAGTGTGTGAAAGAAGAAAGTTAAGAGTAAATGTGAATAAGAGCAAGGTTATTAGGTACAGTAGGGTTGAGGGTCAAGTCAATTGGGAGGTAAGTTTGAATGGAGAAAAACTGGAGGAAGTAAAGTGTTTTAGATATCTGGGAGTGGATCTGGCAGCGGATGGAACCATGGAAGCGGAAGTGGATCATAGGGTGGGGGAGGGGGCGAAAATTCTGGGAGCCTTGAAGAATGTGTGGAAGTCGAGAACATTATCTGGGAAAGCAAAAATGGGTATGTTTGAAGGAATAGTGGTTCCAACAATGTTGTATGGTTGCGAGGAGTGGGCTATGGATAGAGTTGTGCGCAGGAGGATGGATGTGCTGGAAATGAGATGTTTGAGGACAATGTGTGGTGTAAGGTGGTTTGATCGAATAAGTAACGTAAGGGTAAGAGAGATGTGTGGAAATAAAAAGAGCGTGGTTGAGAGAGCAGAAGAGGGTGTTTTGAAATGGTTTGGGCACATGGAGAGAATGAGTGAGGAAAGATTGACCAAGAGGATATATGTGTCGGAGGTGGAGGGAACGAGGAGAAGAGGGAGACCAAATTGGAAGTGGAAAGATGGAGTGAAAAAGATTTTGTGTGATCGGGGCCTGAACATGCAGGAGGGTGAAAGGAGGGCAAGGAATAGAGTGAATTGGAGGGATGTGGTATACCGGGGTTGACGTGCTGTCAGTGGATTGAATCAAGGCATGTGAAGCGTCTGGGGTAAACCATGGAAAGCTGTGTAGGTATGTATATTTTCGTGTGTGGACGTATGTATATACATGTGTATGGGGGTGGGTTGGGCCATTTCTTTCGTCTGTTTCCTTGCGCTACCTCGCAAACGCGGGAGACAGCGAGAAAGCCAAAAAAAAAAAAAAAAAAAAAAAAGTTTGTTGAGTATTCCTGGGAAATTATATGGGAGGATATTGATTGAGAGGGTGAAGGCATGTACAGAGCACCAGATTGGGGAAGAGCAGTGTGGTTTCAGAAGTGGTTGAGGATGTGTGGATCAGGTGTTTGCTTTGAAGAATGTATGTGAGATATACTTAGAAAAGCAAATGGATTTGTATGTAGCATTTATGGATCTGGAGAAGGCATATGATAGAGTTGATAGAGATGCTCTGTAGAAGGTACTAAGAATATATGGTGTGGGAGGCAAATTGTTAGAAGCAGTGAAAAGGTTTTATCGAGGATGTAAGGCATGTGTACGTGTAGGAAGAGAGGAAAGTGATTGGTTCTCAGTAAATGTAGGTTTGCGGCAGGCGTGTGTGATGTCTCCATGGTTGTTTAATTTGTTTATGGATGGGGTTGTTAGGGAGGTGAATACAAGAGTTTTGGAAAGAGGGGCAAGTATGCAGTCTGTTGGGGATGATAGAGCTTGGGAAGTGAGTCAGTTGTTGTTCACTGATGATACAGCGCTGGTGGCTGATTCATGTGAGAAACTGCAGAAGCTGGTGACTGAGTTTGGTAAAGTGTGTGAAAGAAGAAAGTTAAGAGTAAATGTGAACAAGAGCAAGGTTATTAGGTACAGTAGGGTTGAGGGTCAAGTCAACTGGGAGGTAAGTGTAATCCCCATGTACATATTCATACTTGCTGCCTTCATCCATTCCTGTCGCCAGCCCACCACACATGAAATGGGACCCCCTCCCACGCATGTGCGCAAGGTGGCGCTAGGAAAAGACAAGAAAGACCACATTCATTCACACTCAGTCCCTAGCTGTCATGTGTAATGCACCAAAACCACAGTTCCCTTTCCACATCTAGGCCACCATCTAGGGTACAAAGAACACCCTGCCACACTCTCCCACATTAATACAGAAATCACATAACTTTTTTTTAGTATATTCTTCAAAAACAAATTTAGAGATAAGTTCCTAAAAACATGTTGAACAGGGGTTGACTTTCAAGTTCTGCTACAGCTGCAAGTGGTTTCATAATCTTGTCTTTTTGAAGGTTAGGCCAAATGTCTTGCCTTATATAAGTAGGTTGTACCAGAGAACAGGAACACCTTAAGGTCTTTACCTTCTTTTGTGCTTTAAACCTAAATGTACTTAATAATTCTTTTTAGTTCCTCAAAAACAATATGTTGTAGTTTCTCATTTATTTTGGATTACAATGAGCTTGTGAATTGCCCTTGCAGTGTGCTGATGCTTAAACAATTTACTGGATGAAGTTCCATGCTGATTTGTGAGTGCCCACAGACATTTTCAAGGGAGGATAAAGCATGTATGAAGGGAATCAGCTTTTATAGTGTAAATCAACAGACTAAAAGAATATGTTGTGTGAACTTATAAACATTTGCAAACTGACAGTTTTAACAAAAACTACCAAATATATATAGTTCAATTCCATTCCAGTGATAATGTCCATGAATGTACATGTAAATTGTTTTTTAAAATGTAAAGATGGAAGGGAGGGAGGGAAATGCCCCCTCTCACCCATTCTTGTGGGTGCCCATGATGTTGACAAGTATACGTGATCACATTCTTGAAGATATGGGGATCAAATTCCAGGATTATTTATAACAAATACTCAACACTGGTATTTTGGATGTTGATGAAAGACTGCTATATACTCTCAAAATGAAATATCTAGTTCAAAGTATTCAGTTATCTATTTAACAACCAAATGACTTTACAGCAAAACAAAACTGAAATTTTTTAAAATTCATCAGTGTTTAAAAAACTCTGCACCTTGGAGCAAACACAATATCTGAACAGAAAAAGAGAGTCAGGTTTGTTACAGCAAAAATATATTCTGAATGATGATACAGTGTTCTTGGAAATACAGTGGATGTTTAAAATTCTGGAGGTGGGGGAGGTGGTAAGGGGCACAAGGGAAAGGAAGATATAACGAAGTGTCTATCCCCATCCAATTCCTTGGCATTGCCACTCCTGGATCATAAAGGAAAGCTTGGAAAGTCAGTTACTTGGTACCCTTGGCAGCCCACTCAAAAGGGCTTGGCCTAACAATTTTAGGTTGTTTCCCAGGGTTGGGAACCAACTGTTTATGGTCATAGAATGATCTCAAAATACCTGAAGATTAACATCCCTACACCAGGGCCATATATGTAGTGAAAGCTAACATCCCTACACCAGGGCCATATATGCGGTGAAAGCTAATATCCCTACACCAGGGCCATATATGCAGTGAAAGCTAATATCCCTACTCCAGAGCCATATATGCAGTGAAAGCTAACATCCCTACACCAGGGCCATATATGCAGTGAAAGCAAGTACACTTTTAGAATTATCTTGAAAATCTGAAGATTGACATCCCAGCACAAGGGCCATATGAAGTGAGAATGTGAATGGTTTTAGAATTATTTTGAGTACCTGAAGAATGTGATGACAGCTCTTTCTGAGTGGAAATTATGAGAACACTGATGACCTTAATAACCCTAATAGTCGATAGGCTTACAGCCCAAACAACTAATTAACCAATAAATATCCCTGCTTTAGACAGTACATGTAAGCTCTTTGCTAAATTACAAGTCTAGTCATAAGAAGAAAAATCTTGCTTCACTCACATGTCAACAGTAACCATGGCCAGCAGTAGCCAATTAACTATAATTTTTCTTGAATCATTATGTTTCTAGTCAAAAAATATGCTTCCATAAACATGCACTAATTCTCTACACACAATATAGTATCATCTCCATTAACATCAGGTACTTCTCAAAATTTACACAGCCTGAAAACAAGTCAGTCATACAGTACATGAATATTCCTCAGAAAAACAGGAGACAGTAAATCAAAAGACGAGTAAAGGCACAAGAGGAAAATCTTTGCTCAATACTTACGGCTGGTTTGGGAGATCCAGAAGGTGGTGGTGGAGTGGAGGAGTTGTGTTCATTATTGGTGGCAGTAGAGACACCAGATACGCCCGAGGTAGTCGAAAGCGGTGTGGTGGGTGTGGAGGCAGGTGTTGTTGTGGTGGAGGCCACAGCCGGTGTGGTTGGAGAGGCCGCCGATGATGATGATGGAGTTAATATGTCCACGTCCAAGACAGAGGAGGGTGGCGTGGGAGGCAGGACAGTGGGTGGGCCGCCGTTAGCCGTGGGTGAGGGCAGGGTGAGCGGCACGGGTGGCGGGGCCGTGTCGGTCATGGTGTGCCCACAAACACCACCGTGCAGCACAAGCAGGGAGGAAGGGAAGAAGACACAAGTGTCAGTCTGGTTAGAGAGCAGTGTTCACAATGTGTATCTGCCCTTCTACACTCTAACACTCAATAACTGAAGTTAGTACCCACACTATATGCCTGCTGCACCACTCAATAACTGGAATTAGCGTTTGCAGTGTGTGCGTGTCCTGTCACACTTTGACACACACCAACTTTCTGCAAATAATAAGATGGCATAACAGAACTATCCCCTGCATCACATAACACTGGCATGTGTATTTTGCTGCACTGCGACACTTGCCCATATGGCAATGCAATTCACATTTCGCAATCCCATACAACTCGGTGAACCACAAGCCCAAAAAAAAATAATAAAAAACCTAACTTCTACAAAAAACTATGCATAAACCAGACAACATCGAGAAAGATAACTCTTTTAAGTAGGCAACTGATGAAAACCCAGTATCCCAAGCCAACAGATACATTACTGTAGTGATTGTAATATAGTAGTAGACTTTACTGTTAACATATCGTCTGCATGCTCACTTTGTAATACATACAAATGTACAACATACAGCCACAAACAAGACTTTCCATGTTTAAAATGCAAAAATTCAACTTAGGAAACATGATAGGAATGCAGTCGATGAAGCAAGGGTGATAATGGGGTGAGGGTGGTAATGGAACAGTCAGTAATGATGTGTGGATGGTGACAAACAAGGAAAGATAACTGGAGACCTGATGGTTCATAATGAAGCTGTCTGAAGTCATAATCTTACTTTTAGTAGAGAGAGGATAGCAAAGCAAAAGTACCCCCACTCACCACATCTCCTGGCTCACCAACTTGAAAGAAAAAGAGCTGAGAAGAAACACCACTTAGTATGGAGAAAGAATACAGCAAAGAAAGTTTTGCAAGAAAGTGAGAATTGGAAAAGTTCCCTACTCTAACTACAGTTAGCTTCTCTGGGGATGAATCCATAAAAAGAAAAAGCTAAGTCTTTAGGAAATAAACTTAATTTTTTTCTCTTGGAACAGATCTCTAATGAGAAAATATCACTAAGTATTTGTATAGCCTTGATTTGAAGGTACTGATAACTTTTGTATTAAATATATCAGGAGGTATATGTGGTGAAGTAAATCCAAGCGACATCTTCAGAAGTCTTCTACCCCAATAGCCTGGGCTGGGCCCAGGCTGCTAGGTTCAATCGTTGGTTGACCAAGCTGTTTGAAACTGCGGCCCACATGCCCATGTAGCCTCCAATACTAGGCTAGTTTGGTACACTAAACACTTGTCCAAGTCACTCTTAAACTCCTTCAATGTGCATTGTATGGTGTTTTTGATAACTGCAGGTAAGGAGCTGAAGTGTCTTGGTACCTGGATGTTTAAGCTTTTCTCTTTCTTTGTGCACATCATGCCTCTGAATTTCAGAGGTAGAATTTTACAGTGTTCCATGTCTGTCATGCCAGAGAAGTTACTCCTGAGTGTAAACTGTCATGTCAGAGAAGTTACTCCGGAGTGTAAGTTGGGGACTAAGCCTCTTACTATTTGCCAGGTGTAGATGACAATGTACATCTGCCAACATTCCAAGGAATTCCATCTCAGTTTCTGCCATTCCTAGTAATTCAATTCCTTTACCAAGTTAATATGAGAAGTGAAGGATCTAAACACTTTCTAAACCTGCAGTTTCATCTGGCTCATAGGGTGATGTTAGAGCACAGCAATACTCTATTCATGAAGGAATTAGTGCCTTGAAAAAATATCATAATTAGTTTTCTTCCTTTGTCTTAAAAGTCTATGTTCCATCCCACCATCCTTCAAGAAAATGCAACTGTTGTTTAATTGTGTTTGCTGAGGGTTAGGTTGTTAGATATCATCACTCCGAGGTCTTCCACATTATTCAACTGTCTTAAGAGTATGTCTGCATCTGTCCAGTAGTCTGTATTGTTTTTCATTTCTTCATTTTCCCCATACTTGAAGAATTGTAATTTGTCCCCATGGAAAAACATGTCCTCAGTGGTCCATTGGAAGACTACATATATGTCACTTTGTAGCCTTTAAGTGTCCTTTACTGACATAATTCTGGTGTCATTTGCATGGACGATATGAAACTGTGACGTGGCTGCATCGATGTCAGGTATAAGAATGAGGAAAAGGAGGGGTGCAAGTACAATTCCTGTGGGTACTGAGGGTTTTTTACCATGGAGGCACTGGAAATGGCATGGTTTACATCAGTATGCTTTATGTTAGTTTAAAAGCTGTATGTCCACTTTCCAGTTTTTCCTGCTCTTCCCATCTTACACGTGTAATTCACTATGGTAACATAGTCACATTCATCAAATACTTTTGCAAAGTCTATGTAAATCACATTGCCAATTTGTTTGCTTTTCAGAGCCTCAACAATCTTATCATGGCCAAGAAACTGGAATAGTCATGATCTTCCTGTAGGGTGGAGGAATGTGATTAAATTTCAAACTCTCATAGATTATGCTGAAATCTAGAATTTTTCTCCAGAAAATATCTAGTGCTTGTGTAAGAGGTGTTTTGCGGTTCTTTTTGAAGACTGAGTTCCAGGAGTTCAGGCATGGGGGAGACTGCATGAGCATGATCTAAATGCCTTCTCATAGTTTATTCCAGTATTCTAAACTTCTTTTTTTTTTTCTTCGCTGTCTCCCGCGTTTGCAAGGTAGCGCAAGGAAACAGACGAAAGAAATGGCCCAACCCACCCCCATACACATGTATATACATACACGTCCACACACGCAAATATACATACCTACACAGCTTTCCATGGTTTACCCCAGACACTTCACATGCCCTGATTCAATCCACTGACAGCACGTCAACCCCGGTACACCACATCGATCCAATTCACTCTATTCCTTGCCCTCCTTTCACCCTCCTGCATGTTCAGGCCCCGATCACACAAAATCTTTTTCACTCCACCTTTCCACCTCCAATTTGGTCTCCCACTTCTCCTCGTTCCCTCCACCTCCGACACATATATCCTCTTGGTCAATCTTTCCTCACTCATTCTCTCCATGTGCCCGAACCATTTCAAAATACCCTCTTCCACTCTCTCAACCATGCTCTTTTTATTTCCACACATCTCTCTTACCCTTACGTTACTTACTCGATCAAACCACCTCACACCACACATTGTCCTCAAACATCTCATTTCCAGCACATCCACCCTCCTGCGCACAACTCTATCCATAGCCCACACCTCGCAACCATACACCATTGTTGGAACCACTATTCCTTCAAACATACCCATTTTTGCTTTCCCAGATAATGTTCTCGACTTCCACACATTCTTCAAGGCTCCCAGGATTTTCGCCCCCTCCCCCACCCTATAATCCACTTCCGCTTCCATGGTTCCATCCGCTGCCAGATCCACTCCCAGATATCTAAAACACTTTACTTCCTCCAGTTTTTCTCCATTCAAACTTACCTCCCAATTGACTTGACCCTCAACCCTACTGTACCTAATAACCTTGCTCTTATTCACATTTACTCTTAACTTTCTTCTTTCACACACTTTACCAAACTCAGTCACCAGCTTCTGCAGTTTCTCACATGAATCAGCCACCAGCGCTGTATCATCAGCGAACAACAACTGACTCACTTCCCAAGCTCTCTCATCCACAACAGACTTCATACTTGCCCCTCACATGAATCAGCCACCAGCGCTGTATCATCAGCGAACAACAACTGACTCACTTCCCAAGCTCTCTCATCCACAACAGACTTCATACTTGCCCCTCTTTCCAAAACTCTTGCATTCACCTCCCTAACAACCCCATCCATAAACAAATTAAATAACCATGGAGACATCACACACCCCTGCCACAAACCTACATTCACTGAGAACCAATCACTTTCCTCTCTTCCTACACGTACACATGCCTTACATCCTCGATAAAAACTTTTCACTGCTTCTAACAACTTGCCTCACACACCATATATTCTTAATACCTTCCACACAGCATCTCTATCAATTCTATCATATGCCTTCTCCAGATCCATAAATGCTACATACAAATCCATTTGCTTTTCAAAGTATTTCTCACATACATTCTTCAAAGCAAACACCTGATCCACACATCCTCTACCACTTCTGAAACCACACTGCTCTTCCCCAATCTGTTGCTCTGTACATGCCTTCACCCTCTCAATCAATACCCTCCCATATAATTTACCAGGAATACTCAACAAACTTATACCTCTGTAATTTGAGCACTCACTCTTATCCCCTTTGCCTTTGTACAATGGCACTATGCACGCATTCCGCCAATCCTCAGGCACCTCACCATGAGTCATACATACATTAAATAACCTTACCAACCAGTCAACAATACAGTCAACCCCTTTTTTAATAAATTCCACTGCAATACCATCCAAACCTGCTGCCTTGCCGGCTTTCATCTTCCGCAAAGCTTTTACTACCTCTTCTCTGTTTACCAAATCATTTTCCCTAACCCTCTCACTTTGCACACCACCTCGACCAAAACACCCTATATCTGCCACTCTATCATCAAACACATTCAACAAACCTTCAAAATACTCACTCCATCTCCTTCTCACATCACCACTACTTGTTATCACCTCCCCATTTGCGCCCTTCACTGAAGTTCCCATTTGCTCCCTTGTCTTACGCACTTTATTTACCTCCTTCCAGAACATCTTTTTATTCTCCCTAAAATTTAATGATACTCTCTCACCCAAACTCTCTTTTGCCCTCTTTTTCACCTCTTGCACCTTTCTCTTGACCTCCTGTCTCTTTCTTTTATACATCTCCCGCTCAATTGCATTTTTTCCCTGCAAAAATCGTCCAAATGCCTCTCTCTTCTCTTTCACTAATAATCTTTCTTCTTCATCCCACCACTCATTACCCTTTGTAATCAACCCACCTCCCACTCTTCTCATGCCACAAGCATCTTTTGCACAATCCATCACTGATTCCCTAAATACATCCCATTCCTCCCCCACTCCCCTTACTTCCATTGTTCTCACCTTTTTCCATTCTGTACTCAGTCTCTACTGGTACTTCCTCACACAAGTCTCCTTCCCAAGCTCACTTACTCTCACCACCCTCTTCACCCCAACATTCACTCTTCTTTTCTGAAAACCCATACAAATCTTCACCTTAGCCTCCACAAGATAATGATCAGACATCCCTCCAGTTGCACCTCTCAGCACATTAACATCTAAAAGTCTCTCTTTCACGCACCTGTCAATTAACACATAATCCAATAACGCTCTCTGGCCATCTCTCCTACTTACATACGTATACTTATGTATATCTCGCTCTTTAAACCATATATATCAAATCATATATATCAACATAAATTTTCTAACTCTACTTATAACCAGCCTTTCTGTCACACACAGCATGACACATTCACCTGCCTTGTGTAGATGATCTTTACCCCCCAAAATTATACTCTGGTAACGCTAACTCTGCTAATAGCGATCAATTGTAGTATTAATGTATGTGTCTGTTACTGCTACGATAGCAGATAGAGAATATGATGTAAGTTTCAATAAAATGACATAAAAGCTGAAGATATACAATCACCAATAAATGGACTGAAAATAAATAAAACAGCAGGCCCTGATAAGTTTTACCTGAGGACGATGAAAAGTGGCTTAGTTGGAAAACTTATGGAAACCATCATTCAAGACAATAGTAAACCACTTAGAGGACCCCGCTTAATGAACGATTCTCAGCATGATTTTCAAAGAAATCACTCATGTTTGACAAATCTGCTTGATTTCTTTTATGATCTAATCAACATGTATGACAAAAGTAAAGCACTTGATGTCATCTATCTGGATTTTCAAAAACATTTGATAAAGTTCTGCATCAAAGGTTACTTACAAAAATTAAGTCACATGGCAATGATGGGGTTGTACTTCGATGGACATGAAATCTGGTAAGTGGCCGTAAACAAAGAGTTGTGATTAATGGACTAGCATCAGAATGATTAGACATAACACACGGAGTGAAAATACTGATGGATTAGGTTCATAGGTGGCAAATGAAGTGTAATATCAGTAAGTGCAATGTTTTAAGTATAGGTAACCTGACAAAAAAAAAAAAGACAGACAAAACGATGAGAGTGCAACACTGAACTACCACGATGATCCCTGGGTTCGGGAAATAAATCCTATGAGATTCGATTAAATGACTCGAATCTATTTAGCTTAGAAAAGAGAAAGCTAAGAGGTGATCAAATACAAGAATTCAAAATTATCAAAAGCTTTAACAATTTTTGATTATCAAGTTACTTAAACCTTGGTTCATCTTATTTCACTCGCAATAATGGATACAAACTCAACGGCAAATGTTTTATCTCAAATAAGGCAAAGTACTTTCTCTTGATCAGGATTGCTAACATATGAAACAACTTGTCGATTAGAATGGTTGACAGTAGCAATATACGAGTTTAAGAACAGACTTGATGAACACTTCAAGTCCACAACTTATATTAATTCCATCTCCTTAGAAAGTCAACTTAACAATTTGCAGGTTATGATCTTTGAATTATCTGTATACCTTCTAACTTTTACCACAATAATCTGTGAGTTTCTGATTATTTTCCACTATTACAAACAGTCTCAAAAGGACCCAATGTCCATTGCTGTTTGAATTCCAATGTATTCTTTGCCTTTTAAGTTAACGCTTCTTACACTGTTGCTAAATATGCCATTTCACGCAGAAAGGTATGGTGTATGTGTCACAAGTCTTAGAGGTCAGACCTCCATACTCAGGTCCATTTTTAAGGTCCCCTGGGAATGTCTGATCCATTAGATGCAACCTCACTTTAACTGTCTAACAGCTGATTCCTTGAGTTGACAGGACCTGTCCTTACCTTGCTCCTGGCATATAGCTGCTTAATTTTTTTTTTTTTTTTTTTTTCCGCTGTCTCCCGCGTTTGCGAGGTAGCGCAAGGAAACAGACGAAAGAAATGGCCCAACCCACCCCCATACACATGTATATACATATGTCCACACACGCAAAATATACATACCTACACAGCTTTCCATGGTTTACCCCAGACGCTTCACATGCCCCGATTCAATCCACTGACAGCACATCAACCCCGGTATACCACATCGCTCCAATTCACTCTATTCCTTGCCCTCCTTTCACCCTCCTGCATGTTCAGGCCCCGATCACACAAAATCTTTTTCACTCCATCTTTCCACCTCCAATTTGGTCTCCCTCTTCTCCTCGTTCCCTCCACCTCCGACACATATATCCTCTTGGTCAATCTTTCCTCACTCATTCTCTCCATGTGCCCAAACCATTTCAAAACACCCTCTTCTGCTCTCTCAACCACTCTCTTTTTATTTCCACACATCTCTCTTACCCTTACGTTACTTACTCGATCAAACCATCTCACACCACACATTGTCCTCAAACATCTCATTTCCAGCACATCCATCCTCCTGCGCACAACTCTATCCATAGCCCACGCCTCGCAACCATACAACATTGTTGGAACCACTATTCCTTCAAACATACTCATTTTTGCTTTCCGAGATAATGTTCTCGACTTCCACACATTCTTCAAGGCTCCCAGAATTTTCGCCCCCTCCCCCATCCTATGATCCACTTCCGCTTCCATGGTTCCATCCGCTGCCAGATCCACTCCCAGATATCTAAAACACTTTACTTCCTCCAGTTTTTCTCCATTCAAACTCACCTCCCAATTGACTTGACCCTCAACCCTACTGTACCTAATAACCTTGCTCTTATTCACATTTACTCTTAACTTTCTTCTTTCACACACTTTACCAAACTCAGTCACCAGCTTCTGCAGTTTCTCACATGAATCGGCCACCAGCGCTGTATCATCAGCGAACAACAACTGACTCACTTCCCAAGCTCTCTCATCCCAACAGACTTCATACTTGCCCCTCTTTCCAAAACTCTTGCATTCACCTCCCTAACAACCCCATCCATAAACAAATTAAACAACCATGGAGACATCACACACCCCTGCCGCAAACCTACATTCACTGAGAACCAATCACTTTCCTCTCTTCCTACACGTACATATGCCTTACATCCTCGATAAAAACTTTTCACTGCTTCTAACAACTTGCCTCCCACACCATATATTCTTAATACCTTCCACAGAGCATCTCTATCAACTCTTATCATATGCCTTCTCCAGATCCATAAATTTTATTTTTTTATTTTTATTATACTTTGTCGCTGTCTCCCGCGTTTGTGAGGTAGCGCAAGGAAACAGACGAAAGAAATGGCCCAACCCCCCCCCACACACATGTATATACATACGTCCACACACGCAAATATACATACCTACACAGCTTTCCATGGTTTACCCCAGACACTTCACATGCCCTGATTCAATCCACTGACAGCACGTCAACCCCGGTATACCACATCGCTCCAATTCACTCTATTCCTTGCCCTCCTTTCACCCTCCTGCATGTTCAGGCCCCGATCACACAAAATCTTTTTCACTCCATCTTTCCACCTCCAATTTGGTCTCCCTCTTCTCCTCGTTCCCTCCACCTCCGACACATATATCCTCTTGGTCAATCTTTCCTCACTCATTCTCTCCATGTGCCCAAACCACTTCAAAACACCCTCTTCTGCTCTCTCAACCACGCTCTTTTTATTTCCACACATCTCTCTTACCCTTACGTTACTCACTCGATCAAACCACCTCACACCACACATTGTCCTCAAACATCTCATTTCCAGCACATCTATCCTCCTGCACACAACTCTATCCATAGCCCACGCCTCGCAACCATACAACATTGTTGGAACCACTATTCCTTCAAACATACCCAATTTTGCTTTCCGAGATAATGTTCTCGACTTCCACACATTCTTCAAGGCCCCCAGAATTTTCGCCCCCTCCCCCACCCTATGATCCACTTCCGCTTCCATGGTTCCATCCGCTGCCAGATCCACTCCCAGATATCTAAAACACTTCACTTCCTCCAGTTTTTCTCCATAAATGCTACATATAAATCCATTTGCTTTTCTAAGTATTTCTCACATACATTCTTCAAAGCAAACACCTGATCCACACATCCTCTACCACTTCTGAAACCACACTGCTCTTCCCCAATCTGATGCTTATCTAAAATCCTACATAGCCTTGCATTTCCAACAACATTTAAATGCAAGCCATCTTTAGGAAACTAGCTTCTATGTCCAATGTAACTAGCCTCCCAACAATATTCCACAGGTTTCTGCAAGGGAAAGGTGATGCACTTTGTTTTGTGATAAAAATGCTCCAGAAATGCATTGATGAATAACTGTATAGATTATTTTCATACATAAATGACATATAAGTGATATGCTAATGAGATGCTGCTGGAAACTGCCTGCTTCAGGCTACACCATAAATGGAAAGTCACCTTTGGTGAGGTTGTGTTACTTCTCACTCTAAAGGAGTTCATATTTCCCTGCTGCTGGAAGTAGCAAAGTCTCAGGGTGCAAGAACCACTGAAAGGGGGTCATGGGTAACACTAAGACTCTTCTTAAGAAAGTGGTCTTGGGATTATCATAAATATGCTAATGAAATATCACATACAGAGGGTCCCAGGTTATGAACAGGTCAGGTTCATGGACCCCATTCATATGATGATCTGTTCATAAGTCAAAAAATATACAGAAACGCATAAAATTTGAGGAAATATCCACACCTTACAGTAATAATGTATTAGATGTTGCATCCCAATGTAAATGTAGTTAACACATCATATCAAGCAACAATGAATAAAAAAAGATGTTGCTTAACAGTTGTAAGTATAAGTAACTGATTGGAAGTTGGACTACGAACTAAATATTTTTTCTCTGCTTGTCCATACGTATGCGTATTTGTAGGTCAAATGTTTGTGAGTCAGGGACAAGAAAATAAGATGTTTTTGGTAAAAATGTGGTTTGTAAAATAGTGAAGCTTTTTACTTGCACTGGAGAAGAAAAAAAGACGTTCTATGCTCTCGTTATGTAAAACACTGAACAACACTTATGATACAACTTATATTGATAATATTGATGGAAGAAAGTCTCACACATATCAAGCCCTATAAGTCTGCATATATCATTAATTTCTAGAAGCTAAAATATTTTTTTATACAAATTAGGTAAAGGCAATAGAGAAAACAGGATTTATCACCATCATTTGCAAAGTATGGGAGCTTTCAGCAGCACTCAATGGCTTAAGCATGTCTGTCCTCTAGGAGGGTCTGGTGATGCCAAAAGTGATGAAGTGATGGTGATACAGCAACTGTGTTAAAGGAGTGGGGGTGGTGATGAAGCTTGAGGTAGTGTTCATATGAAGCGAGGTTGGTGATGGTATTGAGGGTGATCATGGACTGACTGTGGTAATGGAGTGAGGGTGGTGATGAAGAAAGGGAGGTGACTGAGTGTGGATTGAGATGGAGTGAGAGTGAAGATGCAGTGAGGATGGAGATACTGAGGGTGGTGATGGAGGGATAGTGTTGATGAGGGAAGGGTGGAAATGCAGTGAGGATGGGGATGAACAGGGTAGGGATGCACTGAGAGTGATGATGGAGTGTGGGTGATGTAGTGAAAGGGGAATGCAGTGAGGGTGGAGATGCAGAGTTTAGGGTGGTGATGGAGTGAGGGTGAGAATGCAGTCATGGGGATGTAGTGAGGGTAGGGATGCAGTGATGGTGATGGAGTGAGGGCAAGGAAGCAGTGAGGGTGGGGATACAGTCAGAAATGATGATGGAGTGAGGGCAGTAATAAAGTGTTGGTTGACAGTATCTGCCCTAACATTTCATAACAATTAGTCCTGTCCAGTAAAGACAGGGGATGGAAATCAGAAGTTGAAACCCAACAACTGAGCCACACCATAATACTAAAGGTACGTTTATGCTGCTGTAGGACGTGGAACCCCCACTCTCTTACCCACTGACGTCACAAGTGGCTACTTATGTCGAGGGGTTGGGAAGCCACTATTGTGTATGCAGATCATGCCCCTAGTGAGTATACTGATCATGCCACTATGGTGTGTAATGATTATCCCACTGAATAGGGTGTTAATCATCATGCCATCAGAGTGTTTAATGATTATGCCACTAGCGTGCATAATGATCATGTCAATAGTGAGTATACTGATGATGCCACCAGTATATAACGATCATGCCACTTGTGTTTTATACTGATCATGCCACTAATGCATATACTGGTCATGTCAGTAGTGTGTATACTAATGTACTAGTGCTCAGGTTACTAGTGTACTAATGATCACACTACTAATACACTAGTGATCATGCAGCTAGTGTAGTAGTGATCATGCCACTAATGTACTAGTGATTATCCCACTAATGTGTTACTAATCACACCACTAATGTACTAATGATCATGCTACTGGTGTGTTAGTGATTACATCCCTAACGTACTAGTGATTAGGCCACTATTGTACAAGCAGTCATTCCACTTATTAGTGATCACACCACTAATGTACTAATGATGATCATGACACTAATGTATTAGCAATCACAACATTATTATTCGAGCGATCACATAACTAAGGCACTAGTGATCATGCCACTTGTGTATTAGTGACAACACCACTAATATACTTGTGATTTTGCTACTGGTGTTCTGATGATAAATCCACAAATGTACTAGTGATAATACCACTTATGTACATGTGGTCAAGCCACTAGTGTCTATACTGATGATGCTACTGGTGTATAATGATCATCCAGCTACTCTACTTCTACACTAGTGATTACACCAATAGTGTACTAATAATCACACCGCATATATGAGTACTGATCACACCACTGGTGTATAATGATCACACCAATAGTGTTTATACTGATCACACCACTAGTGCGTGTATGGACCATGCCATTTGTGTTTAATGATCATGCCACTAGCGTGTATACTGATCATGCCACTAATGTTCATACTGATCACCCCACTAAAGCATATACTGACCACACCACGAGTGTATAATGATCATGCCACGAGTGTGTATACTGATCATGACACTAGTATTCATACTGATCATGCCACTAGTGTATACTAAATATGCCAATAGCAACTATAGATCATGTCAACAGTGTACAAATAGATCATACCTTCAGTGTGTATACTGATCATGCCACGAGTGTGTACTGTATACTGGTCATGCCACGAGTGTGTACTGTATACTGACCATGCCACCAGTGTGTACTATATACTGATCATGCCATGAGTGTGTACTGTATACTGATCATGAGTGTGAACTGTATACTGATCATGCCACGAACTGTGTACTGTATACTGATCATGCCATAAGTGTGTACTGTATACTGATCATGCCATGAGTGTGCACTGTATATTGATCATGCCATGAGTGTGTACTGTATACTGATCATGCCACGAGTGTGTGCTGTATACTGACCATGCCACGAGTGTGTACTGTATACTGATCATGCTATGTGTGTACTGTATACTGATCATGCTATGAGTGTGAACTGTATACTGATCATGCCACAAGTGTGTACTGTATAGTGATCATGCCATGAGTGTGTACTGTATATTGATCATGCAATGAGTGTGTACTTTATAGTGATAATGCCATGAGTGTGTACTGTATACTGATCATGCTGAGTGTGAACTGTATACTGATCATGCCACAAGTGAGTACTGTATACTGATCATGCCACGAGTGTGTACTGTATATTGGTCATGCCTTCAGTGTCTATACTGATAATGCCACGAGTGTGTACTGTATACTGGTCATGCCACCAGTGTGTACTGTATACTGACCATGCCACGAGTGTGTACTGTATACTGATCATGCCATGAGTGTGTACTGTATACTGATCATGCTATGAGTGTGAACTGTATACTGATCATGCCACAAGTGTGTACTGTAAACTGATCATGCCACGAGTGTGTACTGTATATTGGTCATGCCTTCAGTGTCTATACTGATCATGCCACGAGTGTGTACTGTATACCGGTCATGCCACGAGTGTGTACTGTATACTGACCATGCCACGAGTGTGTACTGTATACTGATCATGCCATGAGTGTGTACTGTAAACTGATCATGCCACAAGTGTGTACTGTAAACTGATCATGCCATGAGTGTGTACTATATACTGATCATGCAACAAGTGTGTACTGTATACTGATGATGCCATGAGTGTGTACTGTATACGGATCATGCCACAAGTGCGTACTGTATATTGATCATGCCACGAGTGTGTACTGTATACTGATCATACCATGAATGTGTACAGTATACTGATCAAGCCATGAGAGTGTATTGTATACTGACTATGCCACAAGTGTGTAATGTATACTGATCATGCCACAAGTGTGTACTGTGTATTTGATCATTGCCAATGAGTTAGTACTGATATACTGATCATGCACAAGTTTGTGTACTGTATACTGATCAGGCCTATGAGTGTTGTACTGTCTTATGATCATGCCACAAGAGTGTGTGCTGTTATATTGATCTTTTGCCATGGTGTGTACCGTTATATGATTATGCCAACGAGGGTGTACTGTAAACTGATCATGCCATAACATAGTGTGTACCTTTATACTGATTAAGGCCACGAGTGTGCACTGTATACTGTTCACATACCATGAGGGGTGTACTGTATACTGATCATTTAACAAGTGTGTTATACTGTAATTGATCATGCTTGAGTGGTACTTTATACTGATAATGCCATGTGTGTATTACTGTTACTGATCATGCACGAGTGTGTACTGTATACTGATCATGCCATGAGTGTGTACTGTATACTGATCATGTGTGTACTGTATATTGATCATGCCATGAGTGTGTACTGTATACTGATCATGCCACGAGTGTGTACTGTATACTGATCATACCACAAGTGTGTACTGTGTATTGATCATGCTATGAGTGTGTACTGTATACTGATCATGCCACAAGTATGTACTGTGTATTGATCATGCCATGAGTGTGTACTGTATACTGATCATGCCATGAGTGTGTGCTGTATATTGATCATGCCATGAGTGTGTACTTTATACTGATAATGCCACGAGTGTGTACTCATGCCATGAGTGTGTACTGTATACTGATCATGCCACGAGTGTGTACTGTATATTGATCATGCCATGAGTGTGTACTCTATACTGATCATGCCACGAGTGTGTACTGTATATTGATCATGCCACAAGTGTGTACTGTATACTGATCATGCCATGAGTGTGTACTGTATACTGATCATGCCACGAGTGTGTACTGTATACTGATCATGCCACGAGAGTGTACTGTATATTGATCATGCCATGAATGTGTACTGTATATTGATCATGCCACAAGTGTGTACTGTATACTGATCATGCCACGAGTGTGTGCTGTATATTGATCATGCCATGAGTGTGTACTTTATACTGATAATGCCATGAGTGTGTACTGTATATTGATCATGCCACAAGTGTGTACTGTATACTGATCATGCCACGAGTGTGTGCTGTATATTGATCATGCCATGAGTGTGTACTTTATACTGATAATGCCATAAGTGTGTACTGTAAACTGATCATGCCACAAGTGTTTACTTTTCACGTCTTTAAAGATAAGGCCACTAGTGTGTATAGTGATCCCGACAACGAGTGTATCGGGGTTCAGCCAATAGAGTATACTGCATACCAATCATGCCGAGTGTATATAAAGATTATGCCACTAGTATGTATAATGGTCATTACACTAGCGTGTACTGTACACTAATCATAACAAAAGTATGTATAATGAACATGCCAATAGTGTGCACTTTATACTAACCATGCCAACAGTGTTATATATATAAGAATCATGCCATTAGTGTGTACAATGATCATGCCACTAATGTGTAATGATCCTGTCACTAGTGTGATACAAGTGTGATGATCCCTACAAGATCACTGCAGCAGTTGTGATGATCCCTACAAGATTACTGCAGCAGTTGTGATGATCCCTACAAGATCACTGCAGCAGCTGAGAGTAAACGTGAATAAGAGCAAGGTTAACTGGAGGAAGTGAAATGTTTTAGATATCTGGGAGTGGATTTGGCAGCGAATGGAACCATGGAAGCGGAAGTGAATCATAGGGTGGGGGAGGGGGCGAAGGTTCTGGGAGCGTTGAAGAATGTCTGGAAATATAACATATAACAGTCAGCTAATATACAACGAAGAGACGTAGCTAGGACGCCATTTGGTAAACACGTGATTGTGCAAGACAGACAACGAGCGTATCATAAACTTATTGTGAGGACAAGAAGGGGAATTGTTTAAAAATTTTATCAACTATAAAGCAATCCAATTTGCATAGACCTTCACTAATGTTAAGGTTATTATTCTTTGTGTATTTAATAATACAAGATTCAATGATATTTCTCTTGGTACTGGAGTTTGAGTTAATAACTGAGATGGCATTACTCCAGTCAATACAATGATCGTTGTTATGAAAGTGATCAAACAAGGCATTCGATTCTTGTCCTGTTATCATACTATATTATGTTGCTTAAGTCTAAAAGAAAGATCCTTACCAGTCTGCCCAACATAAATCTTATCACAATTTCTAAATGGCACTTCATAGATGCATCCAGGAGAATTTTCTGGTGAGTTACTGATTAAGATATTCTTTATAGTATTATTGTTGCTGAAGGCAACATTTACATTAAAGGATTTAAGCAACATGGAAAGTAAAGTAAAAATGTTATTAAAAGGGAGAATCAAAAGATTCTTGGTGTCAATGGGAGGTTTGGGTTCAACTCTAGCTCGCTTCATTGATTCTCAGCGATACCCTGCCTCACAAAAAAAACAGCATTGCTATCCCCTGCTTCAGCGAGGTAGCACCAGGAAAACAGACAAAAAAGGCTACATTCGTTCACGCTCAGACTCTAGCTGTCATGTGTAATGCACCAAAACCACAGCTCCCTTTCCACATCCAGGCCCCACAAAACTTTCCCAGACGCTTCACATGCCCTAGTTCAGTCCACTGACAGCACATCGACCCCGATATAACACATCGTTCCAATTCACTCTATTCCTTGCAAGCCTTTCGCCCTCCTGTATGTTCAGGCCCAGATCGCTCAAAATCTTTTTCACTTCATCCTTTCACCTCCAATTTGGTCTCCCGCTTCTCCTCGCTCCCTCCACCTCTGACACATATATCCTCTTTGTCATTCTTTCCTCACTCATTCTGTCCATGTGTCCAAACCATTTCAATATACACTCTACTGCTCTCTCAACCAAGTCATAAGTTTATGATACGTTTGCTGCCACACTTGATAGCACCCGAACTCCATTTGGGTAGTCACTTGTTTACCGAATGGCCTCCTAGCTACGTCTCTTCGTTGCATACCAACTGACTGTTATATTTCTTTCTTGTATCTCCCCTGATGATGAGACTATTACACGAAAGTGATTTGGGAACTTATCGTGTTTCAATAACCCGTGGACTCATAGGAATATACTTGATAACGTGCTCAATTGTGATCCTAGAAGCAGTGAAAAGTTTTCCCAAGGATGTGAGGTATGTGCACGAGTAGGAAGAGAGGGAAGTGATTGGTTCCCAGTGAATGTCGGTTTGCCCTAGGAGTGCGTGATGTTTCCATGGCTGTTTAATTTGTTTATGGATAGGGTTGTTAGGGAGGTGAAAGTAAGAGTATTAGAGAGAGGGGCAAGTATGCAGTCTGTTGTCGATGAGAGGGCTTGGGAAGTGAGTCAGTTGTTGTTAGCTGATGATACAGCACTGGTGGCTGATTCAGATGAGAAACTGCAGAAGTTGGTGACTGAGTTTGGTAGAGTGTGTGAAAGAAGAAAGCTGAGAGTAAATTTGAATAAGAGCAAGGTTATTAGGTACATTTGGGTTGAGGAACAAGTAAGTCTGAGGTAAGTTTGAACGGAGAAAAACTGGAGGAAGTGAAGTGTTTTAGATATCTGGGAGTGGATTTAGCAGCGGATGGAACCATGGAAGCAGAAGTGAGTCACAGGGTGGGGGAGGGGGCGAAAATTCTGGGAGCCTTGAAGAATGTGTGGAAGTCGAGAACATTATCTCGGAAAGCAAAAATGGGTAGGTTTGAAGGAATAGTGGTTCCAACAATGTTGTATGGTTGCGAGGCGTGGGCTATGGATAGAGTTGTGCGGAGGAGGGTGGATGTGCTGGAAATGAGATGTTTGAGGACAATGTGTGGTGTGAGGTGGGTTTGATCGAGTAAGTAACGTAAGGGTAAGAGAGATGTGTGGAAATAAAAGAGCGTGGTTGAGAGAGCAGAAGAGGGTGTTTTGAAATGGTTTGGGCACATAGAGAGAATGAGTGAGGAAAGATTGACCAAGAGGATATATGTGTCGGAGGTGGAGGGAACGAGGAGAAGTGGGAGACCAAATTGGAGGTGGAAAGATGGAGTGAAAAAGATTTTGTGTGATCGGGGCCTGAACATGCAGGAAGGTGAAAGGAGGGCAAGGAATAGAGTGAATTGGATCGATGTGGTATACCGGGGTTGACGTGCTGTCAGAGGATTGAATCAGGGCATGTGAAGCGTCTGGGGTAAACCCTGGAAAGCTGTGTAGGTATGTATATTTGCGTGTGTGGACGTATGTATATACATGTGTATGGGGGTGGGTTGGGCCATTTCTATCGTCTGTTTCCTTGCGCTACCTCGCGAGCGCGGGAGACAGCGACAATATATATATATATATATATATATATATATATATATATATATATATATATATATATATATATATATACTGGAAAGGATTACAATTTTGCGCGTGATCAAGATATTCCTATGAGTCCACGGGGAAAATGAAACAGGAAAAGTTCCCAAGTGCAATTTCGTGTAATAATCACATCATCAGAGGAGACACAAGAGAGAAATATAACAGTCAGTTGATATACATCGAAGAGACGAAGCTAGGACGCCATTTGGTAAACATGTGATTGTCCAAAACATGTTTTGGACAATCACATGTTTACCAAATGAAACATGACACAACCACAGAGAGGCAGAGTACAGCTAGGAAGGGGATGGGAGGAAGGGAGGATAATAACCAGAAAGAAACAGGGGACAGCGAGGAAGGGGATGGGTACAACCACCAAAAGATGGGAGGCCTCCCCAAAACAGAATATATTGCCTGGCGTTTGCAAGTGTATAACCCCAGCAAACAATGCAAGAGTATAACCCCACTAAACAGTGCAAGAGTATAACCTCTAGCAAACAATGCAAGAGTATAACCTCCAGCAAACAGTGCAAGAGTATAACCTCTAGCAAACAATGCAAGAGTATAACCACACCAAACACTCCAAGTGTATAACCTCCAGCAAACAATGCAAGGGTATAACCCAAAAAAACAGTGCAAGAGCATAACCCCAGCAAACAATGCAAAAGTATAACCCCACCAAATAGTACAAGAGTATAACCTCTAGCAAACAATGCAAGAGTATAACCCCACCAAACAGTACAAGAGTATAACCTCTAGCAAACAATGCAAGAGTATAACCCCACCAAATAGTACAAGAGTATAACCTCTAGCAAACAATGCAAGAGTATAACCTCTAGCAAACAATGCAAGAGTATAACCTCTAGCAAACAATGCAAGAGTATAACCTCTAGCAAACAATGCAAGAGTATAACCTCCAGCAAACAGTGCAAGAGTATAACCTCCAGCAAACAGTGCAAGAGTATAACCTCCAGCAAACAGTGCAAGAGTATAACATCTAGCAAACAATGCAAGAGTATAACCTCCAGCAAACCGTGCAAGAGTATAACCTCCAGCAAACAGTGCAAGAGTATAACCTCCAGCAAACAGTGCAAGAGTATAACCTCCAGCAAACAGTGCATGAGTATAACCTCCAGCAAACAGTGCAAGAGTATAACCTCCAGCAAACAGTGCAAGAGTATAACCTCCAGCAAACAATGCAAGAGTATAACCTCCAGCAAACAGTGCAAGAGTATAACCTCCAGCAAACAGTGCAAGAGTATAACCTCCAGCAAACAGTGCAAGAGTATAACCTCCAGCAAACAGTGCAAGAGTATAACCTTCAGCAAACAGTGCAAGAGTATAACCTCCAGGAAGCAGTGCAAGAGTATAACCTCCAGCAAACAGTGCAAGAGTATAACCTCCAGCAAAAAGTGCAAGAGTATAACCTCCAGCAAACAGTGCAAGAGTATAACCTCAAGCAAACAATGCAAGAGTACAACCTCCAGCAAAAAGTGCAAGAGTATAACCTCCAGCAAACAGTGCAAGAGTATAACCTCCAGCAAACAGTGAAACAGTATAACCTCCAGCAAACAGTGCAAGAGTATAACCTCCAGCAAACAGTGCAAGAGTATAACCTCCAGCAAACAGTGCAAGAGTATAACCTCCAGCAAACAGTGCAAGAGTATAACCTCCAGCAAACCGTGAAAGAGTATAACCTCCAGCAAACCGTGCAAGAGTATAACCTCCAGCAAACCGTGAAAGAGTATAACCTCCAGCAAACAGTGCAAGAGTATAACCTCCAGCAAACCGTGCAAGAGTATAACCTCCAGCAAACAGTGCAAGAGTATAACCTCCAGCAAACAGTGCAAGAGTATAACCTCCAGCAAACAGTGCAAGAGTATAACCTCCAGCAAACCGTGAAAGAGTATAACCTCCAGCAAACAGTGCAAGAGTATAACCTCCAGCAAACCGTGCAAGAGTATAACCTCCAGCAAACCGTGAAAGAGTATAACCTCCAGCAAACAGTGCAAGAGTATAACCTCCAGCAAACCGTGCAAGAGTATAACCTTCAGCAAACAGTGCAAGAGTATAACCTCCAGCAAACCGTGCAAGAGTATAACCTCCAGCAAACAGTGCAAGAGTATAACCTCCAGCAAACCGTGAAAGAGTATAACCTCCAGCAAACAGTGCAAGAGTATAACCTCCAGCAAACCGTGCAAGAGTATAACCTCCAGCAAACCGTGCAAGAGTATAACCTCCAGCAAACCGTGCAAGAGTATAACCTCCAGCAAACAGTGCAAGAGTATAACCTCCAGCAAACAGTGCAAGTATAACCTCCAGCAAACAGTGCAAGAGTATAACCTCCAGCAAACCGTGAAAGAGTATAACCTCCAGCAAACAGTGCAAGAGTATAACCTCCAGCAAACCGTGCAAGAGTATAACCTCCAGCAAACCGTGCAAGAGTATAACCTCCAGCAAACAGTGCAAGAGTATAACCTCCAGCAAACAGTGCAAGAGTATAACCTCCAGCAAACCGTGCAAGAGTATAACCTCCAGCAAACCGTGCAAGAGTATAACCTCCAGCAAACCGTGCAAGAGTATAACCTCCAGCAAACAGTGCAAGAGTATAACCTCCAGCAAACAGTGCAAGAGTATAACCTCCAGCAAACCGTGCAAGAGTATAACCTCCAGCAAACAGTGCAAGAGTATAACCTCCAGCAAACCGTGCAAGAGTATAACCTCCAGCAAACAGTGCAAGAGTATAACCTCCAGCAAACCGTGCAAGAGTATAACCTCCAGGAAACAGGAAAGAAATTAACAATTTAGATGGGAGATAGAAGTAGTAGGAAGTGGCGTGTTACAAGTGACATCAAGGAAAGGGTGGCTCCCATCAGGAAGGGGACAGGTCAGTAGGACTGGGAACAAGTCGGGTAAAAGTGCAAGGTTGCGTTACAACCACTAGATACTGCTAGGGTACAACAACCACTAGGAAAGGGTGGATTAAATACAACTATGAAGGGAGTGGGGTCAACTAACTAGAAAGAGGTGGGGCACATTACAGAACTAGGATGGGGCAAGGTACAGTACACAACTACGAACGGCTGGGATACAATTACAACCAAGGGGTGGGTACAACAACTTTAAAGGGGTGGGGTACAAACACTGAGAAAGAATGAGGAACAAAAACTAGAAACGGGTTGGGTATATCTACGAAGTGGTGGGTACAACAACTACGTAGGAAAGGTGTACAACTACAAGTAAAGGTTGGGGTATGAGGAAACTATGAAGGGTTCTGGTAGTGCAACAAGGGGGGAGTGGGGTACAATAACTAGGAGAGGGTTGGAGTACAACAAAAAGGAAGAAATGAGTTACAACTAGGAAGGGATGCAGGAAAACTAGGAAAGGGGGGGTACACAATAACCAATAAGGGGGGTACAACAACAACCAATAAGGGGTGGGGGTACAACAATAACCAATAAGGGGGGGACAACAATAACCAATAAGGGGTGGGGTACAACAATAACCAATAAGGGGTGGGGTACACAATAACCAATAAGGGGGGTACAACAATAACCAATAAGGGATGGGGTACAACAATAACCAATAAGGGGTGGGGGACAACAATAACCAATAAGGGGTGGGGTACAACAATAACCAATAAGGGGTGTGGGACAACAATAACCAATAAGGGGTGGGGTACAACAATAACCAATAAGGGTGGGGGACAACAATAACCAATAAGGGGTGGGGTACAACAATAACCAATAAGGGATGGGGTACAACAATAACCAATAAGGGGGGTACAACAATAACCAATAAGGGGGGTACAACAATAACCAATAAGGGGGGGTACAACAATAACCAATAAGGGGTGGGGTACAACAATAACCAATAAGGGGGGGACAACAATAACCAATAAGGGGTGGGGTACAACAATAACCAATAAGGGGTGGGGTACACAATAACCAATAAGGGAGGGGTACAACAATAACCAATAAGGGATGGGGTACAACAATAACCAATAAGGGGTGGGGGACAACAATAACCAATAAGGGATGGGGTACAACAATAACCAATAAGGGGTGGGGGACAACAATAACCAATAAGGGGTGGGGTACAACAATAACCAATAAGGGTGGGGTACAACAATAACCAATAAGGGGTGGGGTACAACAATAACCAATAAGGGGTGGGTACAACAATAACCAATAAGGGGTGGGGGACAACAATAACCAATAAGGGGTGGGGGACAACAATAACCAATAAGGGGTGGGGTACAACAATAACCAATAAGGGGTGGGGGACAACAATAACCAATAAGGGGTGGGGTACAACAATAACCAATAAGGGGTGGGTACAACAATAACCAATAAGGGGGGGTACAACAATAACCAATAAGGGGTGGGGACAACAATAACCAATAAGGGGTGGGGGACAACAATAACCAATAAGGGTGGGGTACAACAATAACCAATAAGGGGGGTACAACAATAACCAATAAGGGTGGGGTACAACAATAACCAATAAGGGGTGGGGTACAACAATAACCAATAAGGGGTGGGGTACAACAATAACCAATAAGGGGTGGGGACAACAATAACCAATAAGGGGGGTACAACAATAACCAATAAGGGTGGGGTACAACAATAACCAATAAGGGGTGGGGGACAACAATAACCAATAAGGGTGGGGGTACAACAATAACCAATAAGGGGGGGTACAACAATAACCAATAAGGGGTGGGGTACAACAATAACCAATAAGGGATGGGGTACAACAATAACCAATAAGGGTGGGGTACAACAATAACCAATAAGGGGTGGGGACAACAATAACCAATAAGGGGTGGGGTACAACAATAACCAATAAGGGGTGGGGGACAACAATAACCAATAAGGGGTGGGGTACAACAATAACCAATAAGGGGTGGGGTACAACAATAACCAATAAGGGGTGGGTACAACAATAACCAATAAGGGATGGGGTACAACAATAACCAATAAGGGGTGGGGTACAACAATAACCAATAAGGGTGGGGTACAACAATAACCAATAAGGGGTGGGGTACAACAATAACCAATAAGGGGTGGGGTACAACAATAACCAATAAGGGGGGGGTACAACAATAACCAATAAGGGGTGGGGGACAACAATAACCAATAAGGGGTGGGGTACAACAATAACCAATAAGGGGTGGGGACAACAATAACCAATAAGGGGTGGGGTACAACAATAACCAATAAGGGGTGGGGGACAACAATAACCAATAAGGGTGGGGTACAACAATAACCAATAAGGGGTGGGGGACAACAATAACCAATAAGGGGTGGGGTACAACAATAACCAATAAGGGGTGGGGTACAACAATAACCAATAAGGGGGTACAACAATAACCAATAAGGGGTGGGGTACAACAATAACCAATAAGGGGTGGGGTACAACAATAACCAATAAGGGGTGGGGTACAACAATAACCAATAAGGGTGGGGGACAACAATAACCAATAAGGGATGGGGTACAACAATAACCAATAAGGGGGGTACAACAATAACCAATAAGGGATGGGGGACAACAATAACCAATAAGGGGTGGGGGACAACAATAACCAATAAGGGGTGGGGGACAACAATAACCAATAAGGGGGGTACAACAATAACCAATAAGGGTGGGGGACAACAATAACCAATAAGGGATGGGGTACAACAATAACCAATAAGGGGTGGGGGACAACAATAACCAATAAGGGGGGTACAACAATAACCAATAAGGGGTGGGGGACAACAATAACCAATAAGGGGGGGTACAACAATAACCAATAAGGGGTGGGGACAACAATAACCAATAAGGGGTGGGGTACAACAATAACCAATAAGGGTGGGGTACAACAATAACCAATAAGGGGGGGTACAACAATAACCAATAAGGGGTGGGGGACAACAATAACCAATAAGGGGTGGGGTACAACAATAACCAATAAGGGGTGGGGGACAACAATAACCAATAAGGGGTGGGGTACAACAATAACCAATAAGGGGTGGGGTACAACAATAACCAATAAGGGTGGGGTACAACAATAACCAATAAGGGGTGGGGGACAACAATAACCAATAAGGGGTGGGGGACAACAATAACCAATAAGGGTGGGGTACAACAATAACCAATAAGGGGTGGGGTACAACAATAACCAATAAGGGGTGGGGGTACAACAATAACCAATAAGGGGTGGGGTACAACAATAACCAATAAGGGTGGGGGACAACAATAACCAATAAGGGGTGGGGGACAACAATAACCAATAAGGGGTGGGTACAACAATAACCAATAAGGGGTGGGGGACAACAATAACCAATAAGGGGTGGGGTACAACAATAACCAATAAGGGTGGGGACAACAATAACCAATAAGGGTGGGGTACAACAATAACCAATAAGGGGTGGGGGACAACAATAACCAATAAGGGGTGGGGTACAACAATAACCAATAAGGGGTGGGGGACAACAATAACCAATAAGGGGTGGGGTACAACAATAACCAATAAGGGGTGGGGGACAACAATAACCAATAAGGGGGGTACAACAATAACCAATAAGGGGTGGGGGACAACAATAACCAATAAGGGGTGGGGGACAACAATAACCAATAAGGGGTGGGGGACAACAATAACCAATAAGGGGGGTACAACAATAACCAATAAGGGGTGGGGGACAACAATAACCAATAAGGGGTGGGGGACAACAATAACCAATAAGGGGTGGGGGACAACAATAACCAATAAGGGGTGGGGTACAACAATAACCAATAAGGGGTGGGGGACAACAATAACCAATAAGGGGTGGGGGACAACAATAACCAATAAGGGGTGGGGGACAACAATAACCAATAAGGGGTGGGGACAACAATAACCAATAAGGGTGGGGTACAACAATAACCAATAAGGGTGGGGGACAACAATAACCAATAAGGGGTGGGGGACAACAATAACCAATAAGGGGGGTACAACAATAACCAATAAGGGGTGGGGTACAACAATAACCAATAAGGGGGGGTACAACAATAACCAATAAGGGATGGGGGACAACAATAACCAATAAGGGGGGTACAACAATAACCAATAAGGGGTGGGGTACAACAATAACCAATAAGGGGGGGGTACAACAATAACCAATAAGGGGTGGGGTACAACAATAACCAATAAGGGGTGGGGTACAACAATAACCAATAAGGGGTGGGGGACAACAATAACCAATAAGGGGTGGGGTACAACAATAACCAATAAGGGGTGGGGTACAACAATAACCAATAAGGGGTGGGGTACAACAATAACCAATAAGGGGTGGGGGACAACAATAACCAATAAGGGGTGGGGGACAACAATAACCAATAAGGGGTGGGGTACAACAATAACCAATAAGGGGATGGGGGACAACAATAACCAATAAGGGGTGGGGGACAACAATAACCAATAAGGGGTGGGGGACAACAATAACCAATAAGGGGGGTACAACAATAACCAATAAGGGGTGGGGGACAACAATAACCAATAAGGGGTGGGGGACAACAATAACCAATAAGGGGTGGGGTACAACAATAACCAATAAGGGTGGGGTACAACAATAACCAATAAGGGGTGGGGTACAACAATAACCAATAAGGGGTGGGGGACAACAATAACCAATAAGGGGGTGGGGTACAAACAATAACCAATAAGGGGTGGGGGTACAACAATAAACCAATAAGGGGTGGGGGACAACAATAACCAATAAGGGGATGGGGTACAACAATAACCAATAAGGGTGGGGTACAACAATAACCAATAAGGGGTGGGGGACAACAATACCCAATAAGGAGTGGGGGACAACAATAACCAATAAGGGGGTACAACAATAACCAATAAGGGGTGGGGGACAACAATAACCAATAAGGGGTGGGGTACAACAATAACCAATAAGGGGTGGGGTACAACAATAACCAATAAGGGGTGGGGGACAACAATAACCAATAAGGGGTGGGGTACAACAATAACCAATAAGGGGGGTACAACAATAACCAATAAGGGGTGGGGTACAACAATAACCAATAAGGGGTGGGGTACAACAATAACCAATAAGGGGGGTACAACAATAACCAATAAGGGGTGGGGTACAACAATAACCAATAAGGGGGGTACAACAATAACCAATAAGGGGTGGGGTACAACAATAACCAATAAGGGGGTACAACAATAACCAATAAGGGGGGACAACAATAACCAATAAGGGGTGGGGGACAACAATAACCAATAAGGGGGGTACAACAATAACCAATAAGGGGTGGGGTACAACAATAACCAATAAGGGGGGTACAACAATAACCAATAAGGGGTGGGTTACAACAATAACCAATAAGGGGTGGGGGACAACAATAACCAATAAGGGGGGTACAACAATAACCAATAAGGGGTGGGGGACAACAATAACCAATAAGGGGGGTACAACAATAACCAATAAGTGGTGGGGTACAACAATAACCAATAAGGGGGTACAACAATAACCAATAAGGGGGGACAACAATAACCAATAAGGGGTGGGGGACAACAATAACCAATAAGGGGTGGGGTACAACAATAACCAATAAGGGGTGGGGGACAACAACAACTAGAAAGGGGTGGGGTAGAACATAAACTAAGAAGTGGCGGAGTATAAAAATAACTAAGAAGGGAGTGGAATACAACAACAACAGGAAGGCATGGAGTACAACAACTAGAAGGTTTTTGGAATACAATAACTAGGAAGGTCTGGACTACAAAAACAGAGAGGTTTGGAGTACAACAACAACTAGGAAGGTTTGGAATACAACTAGGATGGTTTGGAGTACAACT
The DNA here is from genome assembly GCF_036320965.1 of Panulirus ornatus. Taxonomy (NCBI): domain Eukaryota; kingdom Metazoa; phylum Arthropoda; class Malacostraca; order Decapoda; family Palinuridae; genus Panulirus; species Panulirus ornatus. Next base: position 33,580,124 of record NC_092225.1, read on the forward strand.
AGGAAGGTTTAGAATACAACAACTAGGAAGGTTTGGAGTACAACAACTAGGAAGGTTTGGAATACAACAACTAGGAAGGTTTGGAGTACAACAACTAGGAAGGTTTGGAATACAACAACTAGGAAGGTTTGGAGTACAACAACTAGGAAGGTTTGGAGTACAACAACTAGGAAGGTTTAGAATACAACAACTAGGAAGGTTTGGAGTACAACAACTAGGAAGGTTTGGAATACAACAACTAGGAAGGTTTGGAATAAAACAACTAGGAAGGTTTGGAGTACAACAACTAGGAAGGTTTGGAATACAACACTTAGGGAAGGTTTGGAGTACAACAATTAGGAAGGTTTGGAGTACAACAACTAGGAAGGTTTGGAGTACAACAACAACTAGGAAGGTTTGGAATACAACAACTAGGAAGGTTTGGAATATAACAACTAGGAAGATATGGAGTACAACAACAACTAGGAAGGTTTGGAATATAACACTTAGGAAGGTTTGGAGTACAACAACTAGGAAGGTTAGGAGTACAACTAGGAAGGTTTGGAATACATCAACAACTAGGAAGGTTTGGAGTACAACAACAACAACTAGGAAGGTTTGGAGTACAACAACTAGGAAGGTTTGGAATACATCAACAACTAGGAAGGTTTGGAGTACAACAACTAGGAAGGTTTGGAGTACATCAACAACAACTAGGAAGGTTTGGAGTACAACAACTAGGAAGGTTTGGAATACATCAACAACTAGGAAGGTTTGGAGTACAACAACAACTAGGAAGGTTTGGAATACAACACTTAGGAAGGTTTGGAGTACAACAACTAGGAAGGTTTGGAGTACAACAACAACTAGGAGGGTTTGGAATACATCAACAACTAGGAAGGTTTGGAGTACAACAACAACTAGGAAGGTTTGGAATACAACACTTAGGAAGGTTTGGAGTACAACAACTTGGAAGGTTTGGAGTACAACAACAACTGGGAAGGATTGGAATACAACACTTAGGAAGGTTTGGAGTACAACAACTAGGAAGGTTTGGAATACAACAACTAGGAAGGTTTGGAGTACAACAACTAGGATGGTTTGGAGTACAACAACAACTAGGAAGGTTTGGAGTACAACAACTAGGAAGGTTTGGAGTACAACAACAACTAGGAAGGTTTGGAGTACAACTAGGAAGGTTTGGAGCACAACAACTAGGAAGGTTTGGAGTACAACAACAACTAGGAAGGTTTGGAGTACAACAACTAGGAAGGTTTGGAATACAACAACTAGGAAGGTTTGGAGTACAACAACTAGGAAGGTTTGGAGTACAACAACAACTAGGAACGTTTGGAATACATCTATGAAGGTTTGGAGTACAACAACAACTAGGAAGGTTTGGAGTACAACAACTAGGAAGGTTTGGAATAAAACAACTAGGAAGGTTTGGAGTACAACATCAACTAGAAGGTTTGGAGTACAACAACAACTAGGAAAGTTTGGAGTACAACAACAACTAGGAAGGTTTGGAGTACAACAACTAGGAAGGTTTGGAATACAACAACTAGGAAGGTTTGGAGTACAACAACAACTAGAAGGTTTGGAGTACATCAACAACTAGGAAGGTTTGGAGTACAACAACAACTAGGAAGGTTTGGAGTACAACAACAACTAGGAAGGTTTGGAGTACATCAACAACTAGGAAGGTTTGGAGTACATCAACAACTAGGAAGGTTTAGAGTACATCAACAACTAGGAAGGTTTGGAGTACAACAACAACTAGGAAGGTTTGGAGTACAACAACAACTAGGAAGGTTTGGAGTACAACAACTAGGAAGGTTTGGAATAAAACAACTAGGAAGGTTTGGAGTACAACAACAACTAGAAGGTTTGGAGTACAACAACAACTAGGAAGGTTTGGAGTACAACAACTAGGAAGGTTTGGAGTACAACAACTAGGAAGGTTTGGAGTACAAAACAACTAGGAAGGTTTGGAATACAACAACTAAGAAGGTTTGGAGTACAACAACTAGGATGGTTTGGAGTACAACAACAATTAGGAACGTTTGGAATACAACTATGAAGGTTTGGAGTACAACAACAACTAGGAAGGTTTGGAGTACAACAATTAGGAAGGTTTGGAATACAACAACTAAGAAGGTTTGGAGTACAACAACTAGGAAGGTTTGGAGTACAACAACAACTAGGAACGTTTGGAATACAACTATGAAGGTTTGGAATACAACAACTTGTAATGTTTGGAGTACAACAACTAGGAAGGTTTGGAGTACAACAACAACTAGAAGGTTTGGAGTACAACAACAACTAGGAGGGTCTGGACTACAACAACAACTAGGAAGGTTTGCAATACAACAACTAGGAGGGTTTGGAGTAAAACAACTAGGAAGATTTGGAGTACAACAACAACTAGGAAGGTTCGGAATACAACAACTATGAAGGTTTGGAGTACAACAACAACTAGGAAGGTTTGGAATACAACAACTAGGAAGTTTTGGAGTACAACAACTAGGAAGGTTTGGAATACAACAACTAGGAAGATTTGGAGTACAAGAACAACTAGGAAGTTTTAGAGTACAACAACTAAGGTTTGGAGTACATCAACAATTAGGAAGGTATGGAGTACAACAACACCTAGGAAGGTTTGGAGTACATCAACAACTAGGAAGGTTTGGAATACAAGAACAACTAGGACGTTTTGGAGTACAACAACCAAGAAGGTTTGGAGTACAAGTAGGAAGGTTTGGAGTACAACTAATAAGGTTTGGAGTACATCAACAACTAAGAGGGTTTGGAGTACATCAACAACTGGGAAGGTTTGAAGTACAACTAGTAAGGTTTGAAGTACATCAACTAGGAAGGTTTGGAGTACATCAACAACTGGGAAGGTTTGGAGTACACCAACAACTAAAAAGGTTTGGAGTACAACAACTAGGAAGGTTTGAAGTACATCAACAACTAGGAAGGTTTGGAGTACATCAATAACTAGGGAGGTTTGAAGTGCATCAACAACTAGGAAGGTTTGAAGTACATCAACAACTAGGAAGGTTTGGAGTACATCAACAACTAGGAAGGTTTCGAGTACATCAACAACTAGGAAGGTTTGGAGTACATCAACAACTAGGAAGGTTTGGAGTACATCAATAACCAGGAAGGTTTGGAGTACATCAACAACTAGGAAGGTTTGGAGTATATCAACAACAAGGAAGGTTTGGAGTACATCAACAACTAGGAAGGTTATGGAGTACAACAACTAGGAAGGTTTGGAATACAACAACTAGGAAGGTTTGGAGTACAACAACTAGGAGAGGTAGGTTTGGATACAAAACAACTAGGAAGTTTGGAATACAACTAGAAGGTTTGGAGTACAACAACAACTAGGAAGGTTTGGAGTACAACAACTAGGAAGGTTTGGAATACAACTAGGAAGGTTTGGAATAAAACAACTAGGAAGGTTTGGAGTACAACAACAACTAGAAGGTTTGGAGTACAACAACAACTAGGAAGGTTTGGAGTACAACAACTAGGAAGGTTTGGAATACAAACAACTAGGAAGGTTTGGAGTACAAAACAACTAGGAAGGTTTGGAATACAACAACTAAGAAGGTTTGGAGTACAACAACTAGGATGGTTTGGAGTACAACAACAACTAGGAACGTTGGAATACACACTTGGAAGGTTTGGAGTACAACAACTAGGAATGTTTGGAGTACAACAACTAGGAAGGTTTGGAGTACATCAACAACTAGGAAAGTTTGAAGTACATCAACAACTAGGAAGGTTTTGGAAGTACATCAAATAACTAGGAAGGTTTGGAGGTACATCAACAATAGGAAGGTTTGGAGTACATCAACAACTAGGAAGGTTTGGAGTACATCAACAACTAGGAAGGTTTGGAGTACATCAACAACTAGGAAGGTTTAGAGTACATCAACAACTAGGAAGGTTGAAGTACATCAACAAGGAAGTTTTAGAGTACATCAACAACTAGAAAGGTTTGGAGTACATCAACAACTAGGAAGGTTTTGGAGTACATCAACAACTAAGAAGGTTTGGAGTACATCAAAAACTAGGAAGGTTATGGAGTACATAAACAACTAGGAAGGTTTGGAGTACATCAACAACTAGGAAGGTTTGGAGTACATCAACAACAAGGAAGGTTTGGAGTACATCAACAAACAAGGAAGGTTTGAAGTACATCAACAATAGGAAGGTTTGGAATACAACAACTAGGAAGGTTTGGAGTACAACAACAACTAGAAGGTTTGGCGTACATCAACAACTAGGAAGGTTTGGAGTACAAACAACAACTAGGAAAAGGTTTGGAGTACAACAAAAAACTAGGAAGGTTTGGAGTACATCAACAACTAGGAAGGTTTGGAGTACATCAACAACTAGGAAGGTTTAGAGTACATCAACAACTAGGAAGGTTTGGAGTACAACAACAACTAGGAAGGTTTGGAGTACAACAAAAAACTAGGAAGGTTTGGAGTACAACAACTAGGAAGGTTTGGAATAAAACAACTAGGAAGGTTTGGGAGTACAACAACAACTAGAAGGTTTGGAGTACAACAACAACTAGGAAGTTTGGAGTACAACAACTAGAAGGTTTTGGAGTACAACAACTAGGAAGGTTTTGGAGTACAAAACAACTAGGAAGGTTTGGAATACAACAACTAAGAAGGTTTGGAGTACAACAACTAGATGGTTTGGAGTACACAACAACAATTAGGAACGTTTGGAATACAACTATGAAGGTTTGGAGTACAACAACCAACTAGGAAGGTTTGGAGTACAACAATTAGGAAGGTTTGGAATACAACAACTAAGAAGGTTTGGAGTACAACAACTAGGAAGGTTTGGAGTACAACAACAACTAGGAACGTTTGGAATACAACTATGAAGGTTTGGGAATACAACAACTTGTAATGTTTGGAGTACAACAACTAGGAAGGTTTGGAGTACAACAACAACTAGAAGGTTTGGAGTACAACAACAACTAGGAGGGTCTGGACTACAACAACAACTAGGAAGGTTTGCAATACAACAACTAGGAGGGTTTGGAGTAAAACCACTAGGAAGATTTGGAGTACAACAACAACTAGGAAGGTTCGGAATACAACAACTATGAAGGTTTGGAGTACAACAACAACTAGGAAGGTTTGGAATACAACAACTAGGAAGTTTTGGAGTACAACAACTAGGAAGGTTTGGAATACAACAACTAGGAAGATTTGGAGTACAAGAACAAACTAGGAAGTTTTAGAGTACAACAACTAAGGTTTGGAGTACATCAACAATTAGGAAGGTATGGAGTACAACAACACCTAGGAAGGTTTGGAGTACATCAACAACTAGGAAGGTTTGGGAATACAAGAACAACTAGGACGTTATTGGAGTACAACAACCAAGAAGGTTTGGAGTACAAGTAGGAAGGTTTGGAGTACAACTAATAAGGTTTGGAGTACATCAACAACTAAGAGGGTTTTGGAGTAACTCAACAACTGGAAGGTTTTGAAGTACAACTAGTAAGGTTTGAAGTACATCAACTAGGAAGGTTTGGAGTACATCAACAACGGGAAGGTTTTGGAGTACAACCAACAACTAAAAAGGTTTGGAGTACAACAACTAGGAAGGTTTGAAGTACATCAACACACTAGGAGGTTTGGAGTACATCAATAACTAGGGAGGTTTGAAGTGCATCAACAACTAGGAAGGTTTGAAGTACATCAACAACTAGGAAGGTTTGGAGTACATCAACAACTAGGAAGGTTTCGAGTACATCAACAACTAGGAAGGTTTGGAGTACATCAACAACTAGGAAGGTTTGGAGTACATCAATAACCAGGAAGGTTTGGAGTACATCAACAACTAGGAAGGTTTGGAGTATATCAACAACAAGGAAGGTTTGGAGTACATCAACAACTAGGAAGGTTTGGAGTACAACAACTAGGAAGGTTTGGAATACAACAACTAGGAAGGTTTGGAGTACAACAACTAGGAAGGTTTGGAGTACAAAAACAACTAGGAACGTTTGGAATAACATCTATGAAGGTTTGGAGTACAACAACAACTAGGAAGGTTTGGAGTACAACAACTAGGAAGGTTTGGAATACAACTAGGAAGGTTTGGAATAAAACAACTAGGAAGGTTTGGAGTACAACAACAACTAGAAGGTTTGGAGTACAACAACAACTAGGAAGGTTTGGAGTACAACAACTAGGAAGGTTTGGAGTACAACAACTAGGAAGGTTTGGAGTACAAAACAACTAGGAAGGTTTGGAATACAACAACTAAGAAGGTTTGGAGTACAACAACTAGGATGGTTTGGAGTACAACAACAACTAGGAACGTTTGGAATACAACTATGAAGGTTTGGAGTACAACAACTAGGAATGTTTGGAGTACAACAACTAGGAAGGTTTGGAGTACATCAACAACTAGGAAAGTTTGAAGTACATCAACAACTAGGAAGGTTTGGAGTACATCAATAACTAGGAAGGTTTGGAGTACATCAACAACTAGGAAGGTTTGGAGTACATCAACAACTAGGAAGGTTTGGAGTACATCAACAACTAGGAAGGTTTGGAGTACATCAACAACTAGGAAGGTTTAGAGTACATCAACAACTAGGAAGGTTTGAAGTACATCAACAAGGAAGTTTTAGAGTACATCAACAACTAGAAAGGTTTGGAGTACATCAACAACTAGGAAGGTTTGGAGTACATCAACAACTAAGAAGGTTTGGAGTACATCAAAAACTAGGAAGGTATGGAGTACATAAACAACTAGGAAGGTTTGGAGTACATCAACAACTAGGAAGGTTTGGAGTACATCAACAACAAGGAAGGTTTGGAGTACATCAACAACTAGGAAGGTTTGAAGTACATCAACAACTAGGAAGGTTTGGAGTATATCAACAACTAGGAAGGTTTGGAGTATATCAACAACTAGGAAGGTTTGGAGTACATCAACAACTAGGAAGGTTTGGAGTACATCAACAACTAGGAAGGTTTGAAGTACATCAACAACAAGGAAGGTTTTGAGTACATCAACAACTAGGAAGGTTTGGAGTACATCAACAACTAGGAAGGTTTGAAGTACATCAACAACAAGGAAGGTTTGGAGTACATCAACAACTAGGAAGGTTTGGAGTACAACAACAACTAGGAAGGTTTGAAGTACATCAACAACAAGGAAGTTTTAGAGTACATCAACAACTAGGAAGGTTTGGAGTACACCAACAACTAGGAAGGTTTGGAGTACATCAACAACTAGGAAGGTTTGGAGTACATCAACAACTAGGAAGGTTTGGAGTACATCAACAACTAGGAAGGTTTGGAGTACATCAACAACTAGGAAGGTTTGAAGTACATCAACAACAAGGAAGTTTTAGAGTACATCAACAACTAGGAAGGTTTGGAGTACATCAACAACTAGGAAGGTTTGGAGTACATCAACAACAAGGAAGGTTTGGAGTACATCAACAACTAGGAAGGTTGGGAGTACATCAACAACTAGGAAGGTTTGGAGTACATCAACAACTAGGAAGGTTTGAAGTACATCAACAACAAGGAAGTTTTAGAGTACATCAACAACTAGGAAGGTTTGGAGTACAACAACTATGAAGGTTTGAAGCACATCAACAACAAGGAAGGTTTGAAGGTCATCAACAACTTGGAAGGTTTGGAGTACATCAACAACTAGGAAGGTTTGGAGTACATCAACAACTAGGAAGGTTTGGAATACATCAACAACTAGGAAGGTTTGGAGTACATCAACAACTAGGAAGGTTGGGAGTACATCAACAACTAGGAAGGTTTGGAGTACATCAACAACTAGGAAGGTTTGAAGTACATCAACAACAAGGAAGTTTTAGAGTACATCAACAACTAGGAAGGTTTGGAGTACAACAACAACTAGGAAGGTTTGGAGTACATCAACAACTAGGAAGGTTTGGGGTACATCAACTAAGTAGGTTTGGAGTTGAACAACTACGAAGGTTTAGAGTACAACTAGGTAGGGTGGTGTAGAACTAGGAAGGGGTGGTGTACAACAACAACTAGGACAGGGGGCTGTGCAACAATTACGAAGGGGTGTTGTACAACAACTAAGAAGGGGGGTTTAACAACTAGGACGGGGTGAGGTACAACAACAACTAGGAAGAGGGTGGGATACAACAACTAGGAAGGGGTGGTGTACAACAACAACTAGGACAGGGGGCTGTGCAACAATTACGAAGGGGTGTTGTACAACAACTAAGAAGGGGGGTATAACAACTAGGACGGGGTGAGGTACAACAACAACTAGGAAGAGGGTGGGATACAACAACTAGGAAGGGGTGGGGTACAACAATAATTAGGAAGGAGTGGGATACAACAACAACTAGGAAGGGGTGGGGTACAACAATAACTAGGAAGGGGTGGGGTACAACAACTAGGAAAGGGTGGGTTCAACAACAACTAGGAAAGGGTGGGGTACAACTAAGAAGGGGTGGGATATAACAACCACTAAGAAGGGGTGGGGTACAACAACAACTAGGAAGGGGTGGGGTACAACAATAACTAGGAAGGGGTGGGGTACAACAACTAGGAAAGGGTGGGTTCAACAACAACTAGGAAAGGGTGGGGTACAACTAAGAAGGGGTGGGATATAACAACCACTAAGAAGGGGTGGGGTACAACAACAACTAGAAAGGGGTGGGGTACAACAACAACTAGGAAGGGGTGGGGTACAAGAACAACTAGGAAGGGGTGGGGTACAAGAACAACTAGGAAGGGGTGGGGTACAAGAACAACTAGGAAGGGGTAGGGTACAAGAACAACTAGGAAGGGGTGGGGTACAAGAACAACTAGGAAGGGGTGGGGTACAAGAACAACTAGGAAGGGGTGGGGTACAAGAACAACTAGGAAGGGGTAGGGGTACAAGAACAACTAGGAAGGGGTGGGGTACAAGAACAACTAGGAAGGGGTGGGGTACAAGAACAACTAGGAAGGGGTGGGGTACAAGAACAACTAGGAAGGGGTGGGGTACAAGAACAACTAGGAAGGGGTGGGGTACAAGAACAACTAGGAAGGGGTGGGGTACAAGAACAACTAGGAAGGGGTGGGGTACAAGAACAACTAGGAAGGGGTGGGGTACAAGAACAACTAGGAAGGGGTGGGGTACAAGAACAACTAGGAAGGGGTGGGGTACAAGAACAACTAGGAAGGGGTGGGGTACAAGAACAACTAGGAAGGGGTGAGGTACAAGAACAACTAGGAAGGGGTGGGGTACAAGAACAACTAGGAAGGGGTGGGGTACAAGAACAACTAGGAAGGGGTGGGGTACAAGAACAACTAGGAAGGGGTGGGGTACAAGAACAACTAGGAAGGGGTGGGGTACAAGAACAACTAGGAAGGGGTGGGGTACAAGAACAACTAGGAAGGGTGGGGTACAAGAACAACTAGGAAGGGGTAGGGTACAAGAACAACTAGGAAGGGGTGGGGTACAAGAACAACTAGGAAGGGTGGGGTACAATATAAGGTAGGGTACAAGAAGGAAGGCGTCAGGACGCAGTAGATAATGTTAGCAACAAGTACCACAGCTGCTGCTGCACTAAACACCTCGGCTCCAGCCTCATATTACAGTGTGTCTCTCCTCCTTACTACTTCTTATGTAGCAATTCTCTCTCTCTCTCTCTCTCTCTCTCTCTCTCTCTCTCTCTCTCTCTCTGATTGGGACGCCAAGTTTTGTTTTGACCTACCTTAAAAATGCTGTTAGATAGGGACGGTACTAACCACTACCCCATCTTCACTATACAGCGACAATAACACAAGTAAATTAAGAAGATTGTCGTCAAACAACACAGCACCAAGCTGACGCCGTTACAATACCACATCACCGTTACGTAACTAACTAGCCACAGCAGCGGTCACACGATTTTCGTAGTTGAATCTGCCGTAACACTTTCACATGAGTTACGTCACTGGATTATTACATAGGAACACTGGTAAGGATAATGTAACACGTCAACACACTGTAGGACAAGGTTACACATTACGATCACCGAAGAATCACAGGGTTAATATCCAGGTCAGCAAACACGGTGGTCACAGAGCGTCACTTGCGGTCAAGAAGGCGTCACAGTGTGACGGTGTAACTAGTTGGTGACAGTGCAGGAGAAGAACACCAAGCCAGTATGGAGAGAAACCACCTGACGATTGTTAACACTCACGCCACGCCACCTACCCTCCTCCTACTGCTGCTGGAGAAGGGAGGCAGGCACACTGCTCCTCCCTACCATACACACACACACACACACACACACACACTACCAAGGACGCCGTAGTACTACTGGCTATGTGCAAGACTGCTGCTGCTGGCACGGGCACGAAGGGCTGGGCCCCACACTTGCTGCCACCAACCACTGACAACACCCCCCCCCCCCCATCATCTCAACCAACTATCGTTCAACTTACAGACGAGGTAAGTGATAGTGTGAGAGATTCTACTGTTCTGGATAAGTGCACATAGTTAAGTAGGGAGGGAGTTACCCCAAGTGGAGAGCATGGCATCCGTTTCTCACTCACCATAATATCATTCTACTACAATGATTATTATTATTATTATTGTTACATTGTTCCAAACATTATATCTGGTTCACAAGATATAACAATACGACGATGACTGAACACTAAACACTGAACGTAGTACAACGTATAATACGAAGATGTTGGGTATTATGGCGCTTCTTGGCAGCCCCCAGAAGAGTACCGCCACCACCACACCACCAGTTGCCTCAGCAAGGGTTGGTTGTGTGGTATATGAGGCCGGTGGTAGCTGCTAACCTAACACACACACAGTCCAGCGGGAGGCACGGACACAATCACCACCAACACTCAAGTTAGGATTTCTCGAGCAAGCAAGGTCTGCTGGCCCAGCGCAGCCAACACTCAGGTTACGTTGTAACCGGTTCCCTTGTACAAGACGACAACACTAGCTAGACACCACACTCACACACCTCAGGTTACAACTTAACCGGTTGTTATATACAGCACAACACTCAACACCACACTTACTTACCAACACTAACCACCAGTACCATAAGTTATTAATGTTCGTATACAGCACAACACTAACAACCACCTACCAGTACCATAACTTATTACTGTTGTTATCAGTACTATTATCATAGGTTACTGCTGTTATATCATCATTACCATATGTTTTTACGATTGTTATATCATCAGTACCATAAGATATTATGGATGTTATATCATCAGTACCATAAATTATTACGGTTATTATGTCATGAACATAAGTTATTACTATTGTTCTATCACCAGTACCACAAGTTATTACTGTTGTTACACTACCAATACCATAAGTTATTACCAGCGCTACACTATAAATATCCTTACTATTACTGCCATAAAGCATGTACCATCATCAGCAAGGATTGGACCTGGTCACCAGCACCATGAGCACTGGACCACGAACAAGTGCCTTATGCTCTGCCGGTCCGTCACCTTCAATACGAACAGTGGACCAGTATAATGTGCACTGGACCAGGTCACCAGTAACATGAGCACTGGGCCTGGTCACCAGTAACATGAACACTGGGCCTGGTCACCAGTAACATGAGCACTGGGCCTGGTTACCAGTAACATGAGCACTGGGCCTGGTCACCAGTAACATGAGCACTGGACCTGGTCACCAGTAACATGAGCACTGGGCCTGGTTACCAGTAACATGAGCACTGGGCCTGGTCACCAGTAACATGAGCACTGGACCTGGTCACCAGTAACATGATACCTGGTCAACAGTAACATAAGCACAGGGCCTGGTCACCAGTAATATGATGCCTGGTCACCAGTAACATGAGCACTGGACCTGGTCACCAGTAACATGAGCACTGGACCTGGTCACCAGTAACATGAGCACTGGGCCTGGCCACCAGTAACATGAGCACTGGGCCTGGTCACCAGTAACATGAGCACTGGACCTGGTCACCAGTAACATGAGCACTGGACCTGGTCACCAGTAACATGAGCACTGGACCTGGTCACCAGTAACATGATGATGCCTGGTCACCAGTAACATGAGCACTGGACCTGGTCACCAGTAACATGAGCACTGGACCTGGTCACCAGTAACATGATGATACCTTGTCACCAGTAACATAAGCACAGGGCCTGGTCACCAGTAACATGAGCAGTGGACCTGGTCACCAGTAACATGAGCACTGGACCTGGTCACCAGTAACATGAGCACTGGGCCTGGTCACCAGTAACATGAGCACTGGGCCTGGTCACAAGTAACATGAGCACTGGACCTGGTCACCAGTAACATGAGCACTGGGCCTGGTCACCAGTAACATGAGCACTGGACCTGGTCACCAGTAACATGAGCACTGGACCTGGTCACCAGTAACATGAGCACTGGGCCTGGTCACCAGTAACATGATGATGCCTGGTCACCAGTAACATGAGCACTGGGCCTGGTCACCAGTAACATGATGATGCCTGGTCACAAGTAAACATGAGCACTGGGTCTGGTCACCAGTAACATGATGATGCCTGGTCACCAGTAACATGAGCAATGGACCTGGTCACCAGCAACATGAGCACTGGACCTGGTCACCAGTAACATGAGCACTGGGCCTGGTCACCAGTAACATGAGCACTGGGCCTGGTCACCAGTAACAGAGCATGGCCTGGTCACAAGTAACATGAGCACTGGACCTGGTCACCAGTAACATGAGCACTGGGCCTGGTCACCAGTAACATGAGCACTGGACCTGGTCACCAGTAAACATGAGCACTGGACCTGGTCACCAGTAACATGATGATAACTGGTCACCAGTACATAAGCACAGGGCCTGGTCACCAGTAACATGAGCACTGGACCTGGTCACCAGTAACATGAGCACTGGGCCTGGTCACCAGTAACATGAGCAATGGACCTGGTCACCAGTAACTTGAGCACGACCTGGTCACCAGTAACATGAGCACTGGACCTGGTCACCAGTAACATGAGCACTGGACCTGGTCACCAGTAACATGATGATGCCTGGTCACCAGTAACATGAGCACTGGACCTGGTCACCAGTAACATGAGCACTGGGCCTGGTCACCAGTAACATGAGCACTGGGTCTGGTCACCAGTAACATGAGCACTGGACCTGGTCACCAGTACCATGAGCACTGGGCCTGGTCACCAGTAACATGAGCACTGGGTCTGGTCACCAGTAACATGATGATGCCTGGTCACCAGTAACATGAGCACTGGGCCTGGTCACCAGTAACATGAGCACTGGACCTGGTCACCAGTAACATGAGCACTGGACCTGGTCACCACTAACATGAGCACTGGGTCTGGTCACCAGTAACATGATGATGTCTGGTCACCAGTAACATGAGCACTGGGCCTGGTCACCAGTAACATGAGCACTGGACCTGGTCACCAGTAACATGAGCACTGGACCTGGTCACCAGTAACATGAGCACTGGACCTGGTCACCAGTAACATGATGATGCCTGGTCACCAGTAACATGAGCACTGGGCCTGGTCACCAGTAACATGAGCACTGGACCTGGTCACCAGTAACATGAGCACTGGACCTGGTCACCAGTAACATGATGATGCCTGGTCACCAGTAACATGAGCACTGGGCCTGGTCACCAGTAACATGAGCACTGGACCTGGTCACCAGTAACATGAGCACTGGACCTGGTCACCAGTAACATGAGCACTGGACCTGGTCACCAGTAACATGAGCACTGGACCTGGTCACCAGTAACATGAGCACTGGGTCTGGTCACCAGTAACATGATGATGCCTGGTCACCAGTAACATGAGCACTGGGCCTGGTCACCAGTAACATGATGATGCCTGGTCACAAGTAACATGAGCACTGGGTCTGGTCACCAGTAACATGATGATGCCTGGTCACCAGTAACATGAGCAGTGGACCTGGTCACCAGCAACATGAGCACTGGACCTGGTCACCAGTAACATGAGCACTGGGCCTGGTCACCAGTAACATGAGCACTGGGCCTGGTCACAAGTAACAAGCACTGGGCCTGGTCACAAGTAACATGAGCACTGGACCTGGTCACCAGTAACATGAGCACTGGGCCTGGTCACCAGTAACATGAGCACTGGACCTGGTCACCAGTAACATGAGCACTGGACCTGGTCACCAGTAACATGATGATAACTGGTCACCAGTAACATAAGCACAGGGCCTGGTCACCAGTAACATGAGCACTGGACCTGGTCACCAGTAACATGAGCACTGGGCCTGGTCACCAGTAACATGAGCAATGGACCTGGTCACCAGTAACTTGAGCACGACCTGGTCACCAGTAACATGAGCACTGGACCTGGTCACCAGTAACATGAGCACTGGACCTGGTCACCAGTAACATGATGATGCCTGGTCACCAGTAACATGAGCACTGGACCTGGTCACCAGTAACATGAGCACTGGGCCTGGTCACCAGTAACATGAGCACTGGGTCTGGTCACCAGTAACATGAGCACTGGACCTGGTCACCAGTACCATGAGCACTGGGCCTGGTCACCAGTAACATGAGCACTGGGTCTGGTCACCAGTAACATGATGATGCCTGGTCACCAGTAACATGAGCACTGGGCCTGGTCACCAGTAACATGAGCACTGGACCTGGTCACCAGTAACATGAGCACTGGACCTGGTCACCACTAACATGAGCACTGGGTCTGGTCACCAGTAACATGATGATGCCTGGTCACCAGTAACATGAGCACTGGGCCTGGTCACCAGTAACATGAGCACTGGACCTGGTCACCAATAACATGAGCACTGGACCTGGTCACCAGTAACATGAGCACTGGACCTGGTCACCAGTAACATGATGATGCCTGGTAACCAGTAACATGAGCACTGGGCCTGGTCACCAGTAACATGAGCACTGGACCTGGTCACCAGTAACATGAGCACTGGACCTGGTCACCAGTAACATGATGATGCCTGGTCACCAGTAACATGAGCACTGGGCCTGGTCACCAGTAACATGAGCACTGGACCTGGTCACCAGTAACATGAGCACTGGACCTGGTCACCAGTAACATGAGCACTGGACCTGGTCACCAGTAACATGAGCACTGGACCTGGTCACCAGTAACATGAGCACTGGGTCTGGTCACCAGTAACATGATGATGCCTGGTCACCAGTAACATGAGCACTGGACCTGGTCACCAGTAACATGAGCACTGGACCTGGTCACCAGTAACATGAGCACTGGACCTGGTCACCAGTAACATGAGCACTGGACCTGGTCACCAGTAACATGAGCACTGGACCTGGTCACCAGTAACATGAGCACTGGGCCTGGTCACCAGTAACATGAGCACTGGACCTGGTCACCAGTAACATGAGCACTGGGCCTGGTCACCAGTAACATGAGCACTGGGCCTGGTCACCAGTAACATGATGATGCCTGGTCACCAGTAACATGAGCACTGGACCTGGTCACCAGTAACATGATGATGCCTGGTCACCAGTAACATGAGCACTGGGCCTGGTCACCAGTAACATGATGATGCCTGGTCACCAGTAACATGAGCACTGGGCCTGGTCACCAGTAACATGAGCACTGGACCTGGTCACCAGTAACATGAGCACTGGACCTGGTCACCAGTAACATGAGCACTGGGCCTGTTCACCAGTAACATGATGATGCCTGGTCACCAGTAACATGAGCACTGGGCCTGGTCACCAGTAACATGATGATGCCTGGTCACCAGTAACATGAGCACTGGGCCTGGTCACCAGTAACATGATGATGCCTGGTCACCAGTAACATGAGCACTGGACCTGGTCACCAGTAACATGAGCACTGGACCTGGTCACCAGTAACATGAGCACTGGGTCTGGTCACCAGTAACATGATGATGCCTGGTCACCAGTAACATGAGCACTGGGCCTGGTCACCAGTAACATGAGCACTGGGCCTGGTCACCAGTAACTTGAGCACTGGACCTGGTCACCAGTAACATGAGCACTGGACCTGGTCACCAGTAACATGAGCACTGGACCTGGTCACAAGTAACATGAGCACTGGACCAGGTCACCAGTAACATGATGATGCCTGGTCACCAGTATCTCATATGAACACAACACACCTTGTAAGCAGTAGTATAACTACTGTCTGGGTACCATTACCATGAGCACCGCATGGTCACTAATACCATGAGTACTGTCTAGTCACCAATAACAGGAGTACTGCCAGGTCATCAATATCTGGAGTGCTGCCTGGTAGTTAAATACCACCTTGAGTACTGCCTGGTCACTAGTATCACAAGTTCTGTCTAGTCACCAATTCCAGGAGAACTGCCTGGTTACCAGTAACTTGAGCACTGGCTGGCCATCATCAGCACTGTCTGGTCTTTAATGCCAGAAGTACTGCCTGGTTACCATATCTCAAGCAAGGCCTGGTCACTAGTACCAATACTACCATGTCACCGGTACTAGGAATACTACCTGGTCACAAGTACAATAAGCAGCGCCTGATTACCAGTACCAAGAGCACTGCTGGCTACCAGTACTACGAACAATGGACTAGGTCACCATAACCACGAGGAATGCCTAGTCAACAATATTAGGAGTACTGCCTGATCACCAATATCACGACACTGGGATTGGTCATAAAAACCAACCACTCCTGATCCCTAGTACCCCCAAGCACTATCAGGTAATCAGAACCACGAGCACTGGGCCTGGTCACAAGTACAATGAGGAATGCCTTGTTACTAGTATCACGAGGACAGCCTGGTCAACAGCACCATGAGCACTATCTGGTCACCACTCCTAGGAACACTAGACTTTGTACTATGAACAGTGCCTGGTCGCCAGTACTAGGAGTACTACCAGGTCACCTGTACCATCAGCATTAGGTGGTCATCTATACCAGAAGTACTGCCTGGTTACCAGTACTATGAGCACTACATGTTTATCACTACCATGAGCACTTGGCCTGGTTACCAGTACAACGAGCATTGCCTGGTCATCGGTACCAGCACTGCCTGGTCACCAGTATCATGAGCACTGCCTCTTCACCAGTACCATCACTACCACGTCACCAGTACCAAATAGTAGATGTCACTAGTACAATGAGCAGTGTCTGGTCACCAGAACCATAAGCACTGCCTGGTCACCAGTACCAGGAGTGCTGTCTGGTACCACAGGTGTGAGGACGGGAACCACTGGTACCACAGGTGTGAGGACGGGAACCACTGGTACCACAGGTGTGAGGACGGGAACCACTGGTACCACAGGTGTGAGGACGGGAACCACTGGTACCACAGGTGTGAGGACGGGAACCACTGGTACCACAGGTGTGAGGACGGGAACCACTGGTACCACAGGTGTGAGGGACGGGAGCAACTAGTACCACAGGTGTGAGGACGGGAACCACTGGTACCACAGGTGTGAGGACGGGAACCACTGGTACCACAGGTGTGAGGACGGGAACCACTGGTACCACAGGTGTGAGGACGGGAACCACTGGTACCACAGGTGTGAGGGACGGGAGCAACTAGTACCACAGGTGTGAGGGACGGGAACAACTAGTGCCACGAGTGTAGACAGGTTACAGATAGAGAGTTCGGGAGCACGAGTGCCAGGGCGACATGATGGGTCAAGAGTAATAGGTGTGGAGGAGAGATTGTTCATGATGAGAACATGCCGATGATGAGAGAGCACACTCGCTCCATCAACCACTACTGCACTGAACCAGCCAGAGAAATAGCTATGCATATGGCAATGGAAAGAAGCAATAGCGCAATATTTAGGAGGTTTGGAAAGACAAGACATTTATTTCCTACGTTCTGTTAAACGTGTTACACACTAAGAAGAAAGAAGAGCAAATTATCTGAGGGAGGAGACAGAGCCAGTGATGTCACAATGGGCAGATCATGACCACAATATCCCACATTGGTGGTCCACAATAATGAAATGTGATTCAAAGTGTTTGAGAGCGAGGAACTGGGTGACCTAAGAAACACTCTGCAAATATGTACACACTTGAAAGGGTTACACCAAACTCCTCTATAATGAATGGCTTGTACCAAGAGATCCTTCCAGCAAGAATAAGTTAACTTAGCAATGATACCTCTCCTAATGTGTCCATCTGTATATGGTACACCACCTTACACCAGTGTTTGCGGTACACCACCTTACACCAGTGTTTGGGGTACACCACCTTACACCAGTGTTTGTGACACACTTTACACACCACCAGTGTTTGTGACACACTTTACACACACCACCAGTGTTTGTGACACACTTTACACACACCACCAGTGTTTGTGACACACTTTACACACACCACCTGTGTTTGTGACACACTTTACACACACCACCAGTGTTTGTGACACACTTTACACACACCACCAGTGTTTGTGACACACTTTACACACACCATCATTGTTTGTGACACTTTAAATACACCACCTGTGTTTGTGACACACTTTACACACACCACCTGTGTTTGTGACACACTTTACACACACCATCAGTGTTTGTGACACTTTAAATACACCACCTGTGTTTGTGACACACTTTACACACACCACCTGTGTTTGTGACACACTTTACACACCACCTGTGTTTGTGACACACTTTACCCACACCACCAGTGTTTGTGACACACTTTATACACACCACCAGTGTTTGTGGCACACTTTACACACCACCTGTGTTTGTGACACACTTTACACACACCACCAGTGTTTGTGACACACTTTACACACACCACCTGTGTTTGTGGCACACTTTACACACATCATCAGTGTTTGTGACACACTTTACACACACCATCAGTGTTTGTGACACTTTAAAACACCACCTGTGTTTGTGACACACTTTACACACACCACCTGTGTTTGTGACACACTTTACACACACCATCAGTGTTTGTGACACTTTAAATACACCACCTGTGTTTGTGACACACTTTACACACACCACCTGTGTTTGTGACACACTTTACACACCACCTGTGTTTGTGACACACTTTACCCACACCACCAGTGTTTGTGACACACTTTATACACACCACCAGTGTTTGTGGCACACTTTACACACCACCTGTGTTTGTGACACACTTTACACACCACCAGTGTTTGTGACACACTTCACACACACCACCAGTGTTTGTGACACACTTTACACACCACCAGTGTTTGTGACACACTTTAAACACACCACCTGTGTTTGTGCCACACTTTACACACACCACCAGTGTTTGTGGCACAATTTACACACACCACCTGCGTTTGTGACACACTTTACACACCATCTGTGTTTGTGACACACTTTAAACACACCAACAGTGTTTGTGACACACCACCAGTGTTTGTGACACACTTCACACACACCATCAGTGTTTGTGACACACTTCACACACACCACCAGTGTTTGTGACACACTTTACACACCACCTGAGTTTGTGACACACTTTACACACCACCAGTGTTTGTGACACACTTTACACACACCACCAGTGTTTGTGACACACTTTACACACACCATCAGTGTTTGTGACACACTTCACACACACCACCAGTGTTTGTGACACACTTTACATACCATCTGTGTTTGTGACACACTTTACACACCACCAGTGTTTGTGACACACTTTACACACACCACCAGTGTTTGTGACACACTTTACACACACCACCTGTGTTTGTGGCACACTTTACACACATCATCAGTGTTTGTGACACACTTTACACACACCACCAGTGTTTGTGACACACTACACACACCACCAGTGTTTGTGACACACTTTAAATACACCACCTGTGTTTGTGACACACTTTACACGCACCACCTGTGTTTGTGACACACTTTACACACCACCAGTGTTTGTGACACACTTTACCCACACCACCAGTGTTTGTGACACACTTTACACACACCACCAGTGTTTGTGGCACACTTTACACACCATCTGTGTTTGTGACACACTTTACACACACCACCAGTGTATGTGACACACTTCACACACACCACCAGTGTTTGTGACAAAATTTACACACACCACCAGTGTTTGTGACACACTTTACACACCACCAGTGTTTGTGACACACTTTACACACCACCAGTGTTTGTGACACACTTTACACACACCACCAGTGTTTGTGACACACTTTACACACACCACCAGTGTTTGTGGCACACTTTACACACACCACCTGTGTTTGTGATACACTTTAAACACACCACCTGTGTTTGTGGCACACTTTACAGTCCACCGGTGTTTGTGGCACACTCAACACCACCAGAGTGTGAGCTATGTAGTGTGGTGAGAGAAGGGAGAGTCAAGCGGTATGGTAAGGTAAAAAAGAGACGAGAGGTACGGTGAAGGAAGAGAGAGAAAGAGGCAAGTTGAATGGTGAAGAGAAGGAAAGAGGAAAGTGATATGGTGAGGGAAGGGAGGGGCAAGTGGTTTGGTGTGGGGAGGGAGAGGGGTAAGTGGTAGTGTGAAGGAAGGTAGAGAGGCAAGTGTTTTAGTTAGGAAAGGGAAAGAAAGGCAAGATGTGTTGTAAGTGAAGGGAGAGGGGCAAGTGGTATGGTAAAGGAAGGTAGAGAAGCAAGTATTAAGGTGAGGAAGGGGAGAAAAAGGCATGTGATATTGTGAAGGGAGAGAGGCAAGTGGCATTATGAGGAAAGGGAGAAAGGCAAGCGGTATGGTAAGGGGTATGGGAAGTGAGAGTCAAGTGGTATGGTGAAGGAAGGGAGAGAAGCAAGTGTTATGATGAGGGACAGGAGAGAGTTGTGTGGCATGATAAGGGGAGAGTGAGAGGCAAGAGGTATGGTAAGGGAATGGAGAGAGACAAGTAGTATAGTGTAGGAAGGATGAGTGGTATGGTGAGGGAAGGGAAAGACAAATGGTATGGTAAGGGGAGGGAGAGAGGGATGTGCTATGGTGAGGTAAGGGAGGTAAGTGGTATGGGGAGAGAAGGGAGAGAGATAAGAGGCAGGGTAGAGGAGGGAGAGAGGCAAGTGGTAAAGTGAGAAAGGAGCAAGACAAGTCAAATGGTGAAGTGGGGTAGTCAAGTGGTATGGTGGGGGAAAGGAGAAAGGCAAGTGGTATGATAATGGTGGGGGGGGGGGGGGGGGGGGAGAGGGAAGTCAAAGGGCATGGTAAGGATAGGGGGGGAGAGGCAAGTGGTATAGCAAGGGAAAGAAGAGAAGCAAAAGGTATGGAAAGGGAGGGAAAGAGGCAAGTGGTGTGGTAACGGAATGGAGAGTGCAAAGTGGTATGGTGAAGAAAAAAAGAGGTAAATGATATGATGAGGGAAGGGAGAGAGGAAAGTGGTATAATGAAGGATGGGAGAGGTAATGGTGAGAAAAGTGAGAGAAGCAAGTTACATAGTGAGGGAAGGGAGGGAGCAAGTAGTATGGAGAGGGAAGGGAGAGAGACAAGCGATATAGAAAGGGAAGGAAGAGAGCCAAGTGACATGGTGAGGGAATGACGAGAGGTAAGTATTATGAATAAGGATGAGAAAGAGGCAAGTGGTATGGTAAGAGAAGAGATAGAGACAAATGGTATGATGAGGGAAGGAAGAGAGGCAAATGGCATGGAGAGGGAAGGGAAAGAGAAAAGTGGTATGGTGAGGTAAGGGAGATAGCCATGTGGTATAGTGAAGAAAGTGAGAAAGTTAAATGGCATGCTGAGGAAGGTAGCAATAAGTGGTATGCAGAAGAAGAGAGAGAGGTGAATCACATGGTGGGGGAGAGAGAGATAAGTGGTATGGTATGGAAGAGAGGGGGTAAGTGGAATGGTGAGGAAAGAAGAGAGGTAACAGGCATGGTGCAGGAAAGAAAAGGGTAAGTGGTATGGGGGGGGAGTAAGGAAAGAGGTAAGTTATATGACAGTGGGAGGGAGAGTGTGAAGTGGTATGATGGAGAGAGAGAGAGAGAGAGAGAGAGAGAGAGAGAGAGAGAGAGAGAGAGAGAGAGAGAGAGAGGTAAGTGGTATGATGGGGTGAAGGAGAAATATGGTATGATGGGGGAGGGAGAGAGATAAGTGGTATAGCAGGGGGAGGCTGAGATGTAAGCGGTACGGCAGGGGGTGGGGGAGAGATATGTGGACACTTAAGATGTGTGAGGAGTACTGAAGGATAGGCAAGAGAGCATCTACTTCACCTTAAACCATCACTAAGACAATGACCGTGTGTGTGTGTGGCAGAGAGTTTATTGTGCACCTGAAGACCCTGTACCTGAGGAGACAGTCGGCATATAATATTGATAACCTGGAGACCCTGTAACTGAGGAGCCAGGTAGGGTATGAGACAGCCAATCTGGAGACCCTGTCACTAAGGAGACAGACAGGAGATGAGACAGTCAACTTGGAGACCCTGTACTAGAGAAGACAAGGAGATGAGACAGCCAACTTGGTGACAATGTACCTGAGGAGACAGGCAGAGATGAAACAGCCAACTTGGAGACCATGTACCTGAAGGGCCAGTCAGGGGATGAGATAGCCAAACTGGAGACTGTATTAGAGGAGACATACAAGGAATGAGACAGCCAACTAGGAGATCAAGTACCTGAGGGGTCAGGCAGGGATGAGACTGCAAACCAAGGTGATACACCAGACACCAAGATATCATAAGGACCTGGAGGGTATGCAATCAACCTAAATGATTACCAGTGAATTACTTATGATGTAACTTTAAACAATGCTGTAATGCTGGTCAACAAGTCACAAAAAATTACCAGATTTTACAACTGTAAATCTTAAAGATCTTTGCATTGCTACTGAGGGGCAAACTTGGGATCATATTATAAACGAATGTGATATGGATATAGCTTGGGATAACTTCAGTAAAACATTCACAGGAGTGGAGGGAACATTTATGCCAACGTGTAGTAGACAGTCTTTTTTCAATGCGAAGTCAAAACGATGGAATGATAACATAAAGAAGTGCGTGTCATCCAAGAAAGCAGCAGATAAGAAGCCTAAGAAGACCAATAACCAGATTGACAGAGTAAATTATGTATGTCTGTGTAGAGAAACTGAGACTTATTAGTCAGAGTATGTATCAGTATGAAGCGTATATTGCTGAAAATACCAAAAGAAACCTGAGGGAGTTTTAGGGGTATGTTAGGAGCAAGAGAGTCATTACCCAAGCAACTGCTCCATTAATAACCAAAAATCGTGATTTGTACGAGAAAATGAAGACATGTATGTTTACTACTAAAGATAATGTCCCAAATCCAGTTTCAATGCTAAGACAGGAAAATATTTTGGGACATATGTATATGCAAGCAGAAGATATAGTATCAGCACAAAATGAAACAAAAATAAATAGATCAGTAGGCCCAGGTAATATTTTTCCAAGGACAATGAAAGAGGCAGAAAATGAGATAATTAACCCTTGACTACTCTCTCCAGTAAAACCTGCAATGGGGAAAGTCCCAAAGGAATGCAAGATTGTTAATGTAACATCCATTTTCTAAAAGGTAATAAATCACTGCCCAGAAATTATCGTCCAGTCAGCTTAACATCTGTAGTTGGTATACTAACGGAAACCATCATTCTGAGTAAGACTGTAAACAACTTAAAGGACCAACACTTAATAAATAACTCTCAGCAAGGTTTTCAATGAAAAAGTTCACATTTGACAAATATACTTGATTTCTTTAAAAATACAATCAACATGTATGATTATAGTAAAGCAGTTGATGTCATCTATGATTTTCAAAAAGCATTCGATAATCTTACATTAAACTTTTTGCTGTATTGAATGTCATTCACTAATAATGTGTGCAGGTGTGTGTGTGTGTGTGTGTGTGTGTGTGTGTGTGTGTGTGTGTGTGTGTGTGTGTGTGTGTGTGTTCCCTTACATTAAAACAAAACTATAAAAATTTTTGAAATTACTACACTAGTTGCGCAAGCCAGACCAAGTGTTCTCTGGTCAGTTAGGTTATGGCAACACTGCTAAAAAACATTTTCCTACCTCATCTTGGTCAATTTTTGATGCTGAAAGAGTTAGTGTCCATAAAATCACTCCACATGATTGTAAGACAGATCATCATCACCAAGTATTTCAGGATCATCTTCTACCAGGACCTCTACATCTAGCTAAAAGCTTCACAAATTCATAAAAACTTTCAAAAATTAGCTTCAGTGGTATGGCTGCAGGAAGAGTGACTGCAGGGAAATAGTATCATGCACTGTTGCATCAGCTATCACCTAAGTTTGGCCCAGGCTTTGAAACTGGAGCATGAAACTTTATGAGCAAATATACATTTTGAGGCGTCACAGCTCGCATACATATCCACCTGGATTTGTTAAGGACCAGTCTTGTACCTGAGGTAGGCCTTCTAATAGCTAAATATAAAACAACTCCCCTTTCTCTTCAGAAAGTCAAAGACAACATGAAAAATACTTTAGCCTCTGTGCCCTAACAAAGCAGCAATCACCTCTGGGTAAGAAATCTATTTCTGAGCAATTATCTCCACATCTGAGGCAGCTATCTGAACTGTGCCATCTCTAATATCAGTTTTTCAAAACAAATGTCCTAATACAGAACAAAATTCATGAGATGTTATGTATGATCAACAACACATGCTAAGGTACTTGTATATAAGCTGAAGCCTCCTCAACTGAAAAGTTAAACAAACCTGTTTAGAAGCAATAATCTACCCCAAAGTGAACTTCTATTATGAACCAAGCCCAATTTTTCTGCATCAACCCCCTAATGCTTAGCTAAGGGCTTCATTCCAACCCTCAAAATTTATGCTTCTCAGGTTGTTTAAAATAAATTTATCACAATTTCAAATACATTCTATAACAATGACATACTGTCGAAAGACTGAATCAAAGAATGTGAAGCATATCGGGTAAAACATGGAAAGGTCTGTGAGCCTGGTTGTGAATAGGGAGCCTTTCACCCTCTTGCATGTTTAGGCCACAATCGCTCAAAATATTTTTCACTCCATCCTTCCACCTCCAATTTGGTCTCCCACTTCTCATTCCCTCCACCTCTGACACATATATCCTCTTGGTCAATCTTTCCTCACTCATTCTCTCCATGTGACCAACCCATTTCAAAACACCCTCTTCTGCTCTCTCAACCACACTCTTTTTATTACCACACATCTCTCTTACTCAATCAAACCACCTCACACCACATATTGTCCTCAAACATCTCATTTCCAGCACATCTACCCTCCTCCACACAACTCTATCTATAGCCCACTCCTTGCAACCATATAACAATGTTGGAACCACCCCACCACACATGAAATGACACCCCCCTCCTCCCGCATGTGCGTGAGTAGCGCTAGGAAAAGACAACAAAGACCACATTCGTTCAAACTCAATCTCTAGCTGTTATGTATAATGCACCGAAACCACAGCTCCCTTTCCACATCCAGGCCCCACAAAACTTTCCATGGTTTACCCCAGACGTTTCACATGCCCTGGTTCAATCCATGGACAGCACATCCACCCCGGTATACCACATCGTTCCAATTCACTCTATTCCTTGCACGCCTTTTACCCTCCTGCATATTCAGGCCCCGATCATTCAAAATCTTTTTCACTCCATCTTTCCATCTCCAATTTGGTCTCCCACTTCTCGCTCCCTCCACCTCTGATACATATATCCTCTTTGTCAATCTTTCCTCACTCATTCTCTCCATGTGACCAAACCATTTCAAAACACCCTCTTCTGCTCTCACAACCACACTCTTTTTATTACCAAACATCTCTCTTACCCTTTCATTACTTACTCGATCAAACCACCTCACACCACACAGTGTCCTCAAACATCTCATTCCCAGCACATCCACCCTCCTCCGCACAACTCTATCTATAGCCCACACCTCGCAACCATATAACATTGCTGGAACCACTATTCCTTCAAACATACCCATTTTTGCTTTTCAAGGTAACATTCTTGACTTCCACACATTTTTCAACGCTCCCAGAACTTTCGCCCCCTCCCCTCCTCCAGTTTTTCTCCATTTAAACTTACCTCCCAATTGACTTGTCCCTCAACCCTACTGTACCTAATAACCTTGCTCTTATTCATATTAACTCTCAGCTTTCTTCTTTCACTTTACCAAACTCAGTCACTAGCTTCTGCAGTTTCTCACCCGAATCAGCCACCAGCACTGTATCATCAGCGAACAACAACTGACTCACTTCCCAAGCTCTCTCATCCACAACAGACTGCATACTTGCCCCTCTTTCCAAAACTCTTGCATTCACCTTCCTAACAATCCAATCCATAAACAAATTAAACAACCATGGAGACATCACGCACTCCTGCCGCAAACCAACAGTCACTGAGAACCAATCACTTTCCTCTCTTCCTACATGTACACATGCCTTATATCCTCGATAAAAACTTTTCACTGCCTCTAACAACTTACCTCCCACACCATATATTCTTAATACCTTCCACAGAGCATCTCTATCATCTCTATATGATTATTTGAATTTCAAAAAAAATATTACAAAAAGCTTCTCCATCAAACTTTGATGGAACCCTTAGGTTCCAGAGGGTCAAGTTTGAAAATCCTGGTATACATCATCACCACTGCAATGGTGTATTTGCTGATGGTAAATACCACCACCACAACAATAATGTACTTACTGATGATATACACCACCACTACAGTAATGGTGCACTTATCATTGGAGTACACCACCGCCAACACAGTAATGGTGTACTTACAAATGGTACACTACCACTAAAGCAATGACTTTAAAAAGAGTAATAGATTCTTTTTTTTGGACAGCCATTCTAAAACTATCTAGCACACTATGCAATGTTGTACTTACTGAGGGTATATACCACCAATTGTGTACTTCCTGATGGTACACACCATCACCACATCAAAGGCATACTTACTGATGGTATACCACCATAGCAATGGTGTACTCATTGATGGTACCCTACCACCACAGCAATGGTGTGCTTACTAACAGTATACACTACCACCACAGCAATGTTGTATTTACTGATGGTAAACACCACCAACACAGAGCAATGATGTACTGACTGATAGTATAGATTACCACCATAGCAATGGTAACTACATAATCTCAGCAATGAGCTGCAGACAAGGAGTAATGTTTGCATACAGCTGTTAGTATACTGCAAACCATTACAAACACTAAATGTACTACAAACAGAAAGTTAGAGTACTCCTAACTTACCTGCTCTGGTACTTGCATATGTCCCTGAAAAAAATGGATATGGCTGTAAGTATCAAGCAATACATGCAGACAAACAGCACAAAATGAGCAAGCCTTGATGTTCACAGCTCTTGCAGGTTAATGTTGCAAACTACAAAGCATCAAAGTACCGCTCATACTGGCATCAAAATGTGAGCTCAGAATCAATGCACATACATAAACAAAATGAATATGAAAGCTTTCTAGCAAAAATCTAAGTTTAAATCAACCCTATAATTCCAAACTGAAGGTAATAAAAACGGGAAAATCATTTTGATAGTATCTGTATTCTAATGATCATTAATAATGGACAAAAATATTCCCTATCTTCAAGACAATACTATAGTTATATCTTTATTTTGGAAGTTGTAATTTAGCAAAAATTTGTACATGAAATTTACAGCAATAAAATTCAAGAGTGAGTGACAAATAAAGAGAAATTAACACATAACACTGCTCTGTAGGGTAAATTTATGTTGTAAATGAATCACCATGTACACTTAGACTTCTAAATCCCCTTAAAATTTACTAAGACCCTTTACACAGTTTACCTAGAAGTGCATGTGGAGTAAGATATACATAAATCATTATGCATAAATCAAATGGAGAATTTTTTTATTCTTCATAAATGGTGAAATGACTTTAAAATGCTTAATAGATTTTTTTTTTTTGCACAGCCATTCTAAAACTATCTAGCACACTATGCTAGTGTTGAAGTAAGCAGGATAAAGCCAGAAGTCACATGACCATAATAATACAAATGTTGCTCCTCATTTTTATGACTATTCACAAGTAAATACATTGTACAGTGTGCAAACTCAGCTGCTCACCCACTTCATTTGATCTAACTTTGGCTGTCACAGGCAGTATGGAACATGCAGTATATTATCTGTGATGACCTGTCTCAAGTCATTTAAGATTACTTCTTTCCTCTAAAAGCTAACCTGTGAGATTCTCATCTTCCTTTCATAATTCTCTTTTCCTATCAGCTTTCTACCTTTAAGAGTCAAGTCTGCAAACACCTGTGGAAAACTGATCAATTTCTATATTCTTTTCCTCTGGTGTAACCTGACTGTACCTGCATGAGGTTACACTTCAAATGAAGATACAGGGTGTACCACTTTAATATGGCAACCTTGGGACTTGGCCATTGCTAGATCACAGAAAATGCCGGAAAACAGAAATTGACCTCCTTTAAAGGCCCTAGGGTGAACACACATCAATCAATTACCATCAGCTTGGTTTTATGTATTCCTGCAGCATTGCATCAGCCAAAAATTGTTACCTTATCTTATATTAAACAACCATGGAGACATCACACACCCCTGCCGCAAACCTACATTCACTGAGAACCAATCACTTTCCTCTCTTCCTACACGTACACATGCCTTACATCCTCGATAAAAACTTTTCACTGCTTCTAACAACTTGCCTCCCACACCATATATTCTTAATACCTTCCACAGAGCATCTCTATCAACTCTATCATATGCCTCCTCCAGATCCATAAATGCTACATACAAATCCATTTGCTTTTCTAAGTATTTCTTTATGGATGGGGTTGTTAGGGAGGTGAATGCAAGAGTTTTGGAAAGAGGGGCAAGTATGAAGTCTGTTGGGGATGAGAGAGCTTGGGAAGTGAGTCAGTCGTTGTTCGCTGATGATATAGCGCTGGTGGCTGATTCATGTGAGAAACTGCAGAAGCTGGTGACTGAGTTTGGTAAAGTGTGTGAAAGAAGAAAGTTAAGAGTAAATGTGAATAAGAGCAAGGTTATTAGGTACAGTAGGGTTGAGGGTCAAGTCAATTGGGAGGTGAGTTTGAATGGAGAAAAACTGGAGGAAGTGAAGTGTTTTAGATATCTGGGAGTGGATCTGGCAGCGGATGGAACCATGGAAGCAGAAGTGGATCATAGGGTGGGGGAGGGGGCGAAAATTCTGGGAGCCTTGAAGAATGTGTGGAAGTCGAGAACATTATCTCGGAAAGCAAAAATGGGTATATTTGAAGGAATAGTGGTTCCAACAATGTTGTATGGTTGCGAGGTGTGGGCTATCGATAGAGTTGTGCGCAGGAGGATGGATGTGCTGGAAATGAGATGTTTGAGGACAATGTGTGGTGTGAGGTGGTTTGATCGAGTAAGTAACGTAAGGGTAAGAGAGATGTGTGGAAGTAAAAAGAGCGTGGTTGAGAGAGCAGAAGAGGGTGTTTTGAAATGGTTTGGGCACATGGAGAGAATGAGTGAGGAAAGATTGACCAAGAGGATATATGTGTCGGAGGTGGAGGGAACGAGGAGAAGAGGGAGACCAAATTGGAGGTGGAAAGATGGAGTGAAAAAGATTTTGTGTGATCGGGGCCTGAACATGCAGGAGGGTGAAAGGAGGGCAAGGAATAGAGTGAATTGGAGCGATGTGGTATACCGGGGTTGATGTGCTGTCAGTGGATTGAATCGGGGCATGTGAAGCGTTTGGGGTAAACCATGGAAAGCTGTGTAGGTATGTATATTTGCATGTGTGGACGTATGTATATACATGTGTATGGGGGTGGGTTGGGCCATTTTTTTCGTCTGTTTCCTTGCACTACCTCGCAAACGCGGGAGACCGGCAAAAAAAAAAAAAAAAAAAAAAAAAAAATCTCTGGAATCATTACTCCTAAATGGAGACTCCTCAGTTTCTTGGGCAAGGGTTTTTTGTGGCATACATAACCAATAACCAATACAGGGCAGATTTGTCAGCATCACACACTTGTTCTGGGGCTATAAGAAATTATCAGGAATGTTAATTAGCTTGGCTGCAGTGAAAGCAGATTTTGGCATCTTAGTGCTGGCAACAACACTTCCCTAGTGGCAAATCCACACACTAATCGCAACAGATTTAATACTTGCTGCACCATGGGAGTTTCCAGACCACAGAATGTCAGATTAGGGAGTTACAACCTGTACCTCTGGCAAAGCTGTTTCACTGAGAGTACAGTCTTGTCACAGAACGTCTTACTCCATAGATGTACACAATTCCCTAATACTGGAATAGCCCCGCATCTGGAAAGATATCCATGGTAACACCAGGGTCCTGATTGTTGTGTGGCCATCGGCAACTCAAGGGCGGGCCATTTTGATACCTGCTTCTTTCCGTACATATCAAGGCTTTCGATCTCTCTACCTTCTCATGCCTTTCCCAATCCCTGTGACCTGGTACATTTCAAGACAAGTCTTTCACATCCTCAAAAATTTGTAAATACTTTCCCTTGTCTTTTTTTTTCTGATTCATAACTCACTTTATTCTGATTAAGGCTCAGCCTTGATGTTGACTTATGTCCATGACCGGAGCCTTGAACTTAAAAAAAATACTGTAAGTAAATAAATTCCTTTTCTCTTGCTCTATCTCCTTTCATCTGAGATGGCACTAATTGGGGCATTTTCCCCATACCATGGTGGTCACTATAAAATTATCATCCTTATGTAATCTTAAATGGATATTTAAGGAAACAGACGATAGAATGGCCCAACCCACCCACATACACATGTATACACATATACGTCCACACATGCAAATATACATACCTATACATCTCAACGTATACATATATATACACACACAGACATATATATATTTATACACATGTACATAATTCATACTGTCTGCCTTTATTCATTCCCATTGCCACCTCGCCACACATGTAATAACAACCCCCTCCCCCCTCATGTGTGCTAGGTAGTGCTAGGAAAAAACAAAGGCCCCATTCGTTCACACTAGGTCTCTAGCTGTCATGCAATAATGCACCGAAACCACAGCTCCCTTTCGACATCCAGGCCCCACACAACTTTCCATGGTTTACCCCAGACGCTTCACATGCCCTGGTTCAATCCACTGACAGCACGTCGGACCCTGGTATACCACATCATTCCAATTACTCTATTCCTTGCATGCCTTTCACCCTCCTGCATGTTCAGGCCCCGATCACTCAAAATCTTTTTCACTCCAACTCTCCACCTCCAATTTGGTTTCCCACTTCTTGTTCCCTCCACCTCTGACACATATATCCTCTTTGTCAATCTTTCCTCACTCATTCTCTCCATGTAACCAAACCATTTCAAAACACCCTCTTCTCCTCTCTCAACCACACTCTTTTTATTACCACACATCTCTCTTACCCTTACATTACTTACTCAATCAAACCACCTCACACCACATATTGTCCTCAAACATCTCATTTCCAGCACATCAACCCTCCTCCGCACAACTCTATCCATAGCCCACGCCTCGCAATCATACAACATTGTTGGAACCACTATTCCTTCAAACATACCCATTTTTGCTTTCCGAGATAATGTTTTTGACTTCCACACACTCTTCAATGCTCCCAGAATTTTCAACCCCTCCCCCACCCTATGATTCACTTCCGCTTCCATGGTTCCATCCGCTGCCAAATCCACTCTCAGATATCTAAAACACTTCACTTCCTCCAGGTTTTCTCCATTCAAACTTACCTCCCAATTGACTTGACCCTCAACCCTACTGTCCCTAATAACCTTGCTCTTATTCACATTTACTCTCAACTTTCTTCTTTCACACACTTTACCAAACTCAGTCAACAGCTTCTGCAGTTTCTCACATGAATCAGCCACCAGCACTGTATCATCAGCAAACAACAACTTACTCACTTCCCAAGCTCTCTCATCCACAACAGACTGCATACTTGCCCCTCTTTCCAAAACTCTTGCATTCACCTCCCTAACAATCCAATCCATAAACAAATTAAACAACAATGGAGACATCACGCAACCCTGCCGCAAACCAACAGTCAATGAGAACCAATCACTTTTCTCTCTTCCTTCACGTACACATGCCTTACATCCTCGATAAGAACTTTTCACTGCCTCTAACAACTTACCTCCCACACCATATATTCTTAATACCTTCCACAGAGCATCTCTATCAACTCTATCATATGCCTTCTCCAGATCCATAAATGTAACATACAAATCCATTTGCTTTTCTAAGTATTTCTCACATACATTCTTCAAAGCAAACACCTGACCCACACATCCTCTACCACTTCTGAAACCACACTGCTCTTCCCAATCTGATGCTCTGTACATGCCTTCACCCTCTCAATCAATATCCTCCCATGTAATTTCCCAGGAATACTCAACAGACTTATACCTCTGTAATTTAAGCACTCACCTTTGTCCCCTTTGCTTTTGTACAATGGCACTATGCAGGCATTCTGCCAATCCTCAGGCACCTCACCATGAGTCATACATACATTAAATAACCTTACCAACCAGTCAACAATACAGTCACCCCCTTTTTTAATAAATTCCACAGCAATACCATCCAACCCCGCTGCCTTGCCGGCTTTCATCTTCCGCAAAGCTTTTACTACCTCTTCTCCGTTTACCAAATCATTTTCCCTAACCCTCTTACTTTGCATACCACCGCGACCAAAACACCCTATATCTGCCACTCTATCATCAAACACATTCAACAAACCTTCAAAATACTCACTCCATCTCCTTCTCACAGGACCACTACTTGTTATCACCTCCCCATTAGCCCCCTTCACTGAGGTTCCCATTTGTTCCCTTGTCTTACGCACTTTATTTACCTCCTTCCAACACATCTTTTTATTCTCCCTAAAATTTAATGATACTATCTCACTCCAACTCTCATTTGCCCTCTTTTTCACCTCTTGCACCTTTCTCTTGACCTCCTGCCTCTTTCTTTTATACATCTCCTGCTCATTTGCATCATTTCCCTGCAAAAATCGTCCAAATGCGTCTCTCTTCTCTTTCACTAATAATCTTACTTCTTCATCCCACCATTCACTTCCCACGCTTCTCATGCCACAAGCATGGATATGTACACCAAAATCGTTAATGTATTTATAATACACAATTCATCAACTGACATCAAAGTGCAATTCAGCTTAATATTCTATTCAAAAATACCAAATCAGTAACACACTTAAACTGTATATCTATCTTGTGTGAAAAGAACAACTGCCAATATTTCTATGGTATTTACAGGGAAGGAGTGCAAATGATTGGGAGAGATATATGAGAATGTGACAGGAGGTCAAGCGGAAGGTAAAGGGGTTAAAAAAGAGGATAATTGAGAGATGGGGTTAGTGAGTATCAGAAAACTTTTGGAAGGAGATTAATAGTGCGAAAGAGAAAAGAGAACAAACAGGAACATCAGTAAAGGAGGCAAACGGGGGAAATAGTAAAAGATAGTGAGCAGGAGACTGAGTGAGAATTATATTTTGATGGACTGTTGAAGTTGCTTGGTGATAGGGTGGCAGATGTTGGGTGTTTAGGTTGGATTCGTATGTGAACTCAGAGTCATGGAGAGCGGTTTGGTGAAGAGAGAGGCAGCAGAAGCCTTACTTAAAATCAAATGTGGCAAGGCAGCTGAAGTGGATCGTACCGCAGTTGAATTTATTGAGAAAGGGGGAGACTGTGTTGTTGAATGGTTGATCATGACTTTCAATGAAAGTATGAACCATGGTGATGAACCTGAAGAATGGCAGATTGCATGTACAGTGTCATTGTATAAAGGCAAAGGGAATAAAGGTGAGTGTTCAAACTAAAGAGGTATAAGCCTGATGAGTGTACCAGGTAAGCTGTATGGGAGAGTACTAATCGAGGGGGTGCAGGCATGTAAAGAGCATCAGACTGAGAAGGAATAGCTTGGTTTCAAGTGTGGTACAGGATATGTAGATCAGGTGTTTGTTTTAAAGAATGTGTGTGGAAAATAATTACAGAAACAGAAGGAATTATGTGCTGTCAATGGACTGAACCAGGATATGTGAAACGTCTGGGTAAACCATGGAAAGGTTTGTGAGGCCTGGATGTGGAGCTGTGGTTTCGGGGCATTACACATGACAGCTAGAGACTGAATGTGAACGAATGTGGCCTTTTTATCTGTTGTTCTGGTGCTACCTCGCTGAAGCAGGGGGGAGCGATGCTGTTTCCTATGGGGCAGGGTAGCACCAGGAATGGATGAAGGCAAGCAAGTATGAATATGTACATGTTCATATATGTGTATGTTTGTGTATGTACATATATATGTATATGTTAATGTGTATATAAGCATGTATGGGCGTTTATGTATATATACATGTGTATATGTGTGGATGGGCCATTCTTCACCTGTCTCCTAGCGATACCTTGCTGATGCGGGAAACGGCAATCAAGTATAATAAATAAATAAATATTTATAAACCTGGAGAAAGCTTATGATAAGATTGATAGAGATGCCTTGTGGAAGGTCTTACAGATGTACAGAGTAGATGGAATGCTTTCAAAAGCAGAAGTTTTTATCAATAAGTGGGAAGAAAGAAAAGTAAGTGGCTCTAAGTGAAGGTTAGTCTGCGAATGGGGTGGTGAGAGAGAGAGTGTGGGGATTGAAGAAGGGCAAGTATGCAATCTGTGGGGGATGAAGGGGCTCAGAAAGTGAGTCAGTTGTTTTCTGCTGATGATACAGTACTGGTGGCAGACTCGAGTGAAAAACTACAAAAGTTCGTGACTGAGCTTGGAAGTGTGTATAAAAGAAGGCAGTTGAGAGTAAAAGTGAATAAAAGCAAGGTTATCAGGTTTGGGGTTGAGGGATAAGGTTAGTTAAGGTGTAAGTTTGAAGAGAAAAATTGGAAGTGACGTGTTTTAGATACCAGGAAGTGGACATAGCAGAGAATGGAACTAGGATGCGGATGTGAGTCAAAAGATAGGAGAAGTGGTGGCAGTGGTTCTAGGAATGGTGATGAATGGGTGGAAAGAGAGGCCACGTCTTGCAACCATATAACATTGTTGGAACCACTATTCCTTCAAACATACCCATTTTTGCTTTCCGAGATAATGTTCTCGACTTCCACACATTCTTCAAAGCTCCCAGGATTTTCGCCCCCTCCCCCACCCTATGATCCACTTCCGCTTCCATGGTTCCATCTGCTGCCAGATCCACTCCCAGATATCTAAAACACTTTACTTCCTCCAGTTTTTCTCCATTCAAACTTACCTCCCAATTGACTTGACCCTCAACCCTACTGTACCTAATAACCTTGCTCTTATTCACATTTACTCTTAACTTTCTTCTTTCACACACTTTACCAAACTCAGTCACCAGCTTCTGCAGTTTATCACATGAATCAGCCACCAGCGCTGTATCATCAGCGAACAACAACTGACTCACTTCCCAAGCTCTCTCATCCACAACAGACTTCATACTTGCCCCTCTTTCCAAAACTCTTGCATTCACCTCCCTAACAACCCCATCCATAATCAAATTAAATAACCATGGAGACATCACACACCCCTGCCGCAAACCTACATTCACTGAGAACCAATCACTTTCCTCTCTTCCAACATGTACACATGCCTTACATCCTCGATAAAAACTTTTCACTGCTTCTAACAACTTGCCTCCCACACCATATATTCTTAATACCTTCCACAGAGCATCTCTATCAACTCTATCATATGCCTTCTCCAGATCCATAAATGCTACATACAAATCCATTTGCTTTTCTAAGTATTTCTCACATACATTCTTCAAAGCAAACACCTGATCCACACATCCTCTACCACTTCTGAAACCACACTGCTCTTCCTCAATCTGATGCTCTGTACATGCCTTCACCCTCTCAATCAATTCCCTCCCATATAATCTACCAGGAATACTCAACAAACTTATACCTCTGTAATTTGAGCACTCACTCTTATCCCCTTTGCCTTTGTACAATGGCACTATGCACGCATTCCACCAATCCTCAGGCACCTCACCATGAGTCATACATACATTAAATAACCTTACCAACCAGTCAACAATACAGTCACCCCCTTTTTTAATAAATTCCACTGCAATACCATCCAAACCTGCTGCCTTGCCGGCTTTCATCTTCCATAAAGCTTTTACTACCTCTTCTCTATTTACCAAATCATTTTCCCTAACCCTCTCACTTTGCACACCACCTCGACCAAAACACCCTATATCTGCCACTCTGTCATCAAACACATTCAACAAACCTTCAAAATACTCACTCTATCTCCTTCTCACATCACCACTACTTGTTTTCACCTCCCCATTAGCCCCCTTCACTGAAGTTCCTATTTGCTCCCTTGTCTTACGCACTTTATTTACCTCCTTCCAAAACATCTTTTTTATTCTCCCTGAAATTTAATGATACTCTCTCACCCCAACTCTCATTTGCCCTCTTTTTCACCTCTTGCACCTTTCTCTTGACCTCCTGCCTCTTTCTTTTATACCTCTCCCACTGATTTGCATTTTTTCCCTGCAAAAATCGTCCAAATGCCTCTCTCTTCTCTTTCACTAATAATCTTACTTCTTCATCCCACCACTCACTACCTTTTCTAATCAACTCACCTCCCACGCTTCTCATGCCACAAGCATCTTTTGCGCAAGCCATCACTGCTTCCCTAAATACATCCCATTCCTCCCCCACTCCCCTTACCTCCTTTGTTCTCACCTTTTTCCATTCTGTACTCAGTCTCTCCTGGTACTTCCTCACACAAGTCTCCTTACCAAGCTCGCTCACTCTCACCACTCTCTTCACCCCAACATTCTTTCTTCTTTTCTGAAAACCCCCACAAATCTTCACCTTCGCCTCCACAAGATAATGATCAGACATCCCTCCAGTTGCACCTCTCAGCACAGTAACATCCAAATGTCTCTCTTTCGTGCGTCTTTCAATTAACACGTAATCCAGTAACGCTCTGTGGCTATCTCTCCTACTTACATACGTATACTTATGTATATCTCGCTTTTTAAACCAGGTATTCCCAATCACCAGTCCTTTTTCAGCACATAAATCTACTAGCAGTGGAATTTATGAAAAAAGGCAGTGACTGTATTGTTGACTGGTTGGTAAGGTTATTTAATGTATGTATGACTCATGGTGAGGTGCCTGAGGATTGGCGGAATGCTTGCATAGTGCCATTGTGCAAAGGCAAAGGGGATAAGGGTGAGTGCTCAAATTACAGAGGTATAAGTTTGTTGAGTATTCCTAGTAAATTATATGGGAGGGTATTGATTGAGAGGGTGAAGGCATGTACAGAGCATCAGACTGGGGAAGAGCAGTGTGGTTTCAGAAGTGGTAGAGGATCTGTGGATCAGGTGTTTGCTTTGTAGAATGTATGTGAGAAATACTTAGAAAAACAAATGGATTTGTATGTAGCATTCATGGATCTGGAGAAGGCATATGATAGAGTTGATAGAGATGCTCTGTGGAAGGTTTTAAGAATATATGGTGTGGGAGGCAAGTTGTTAGAAGCAGTGAAAAGTTTTTATCGAGGATGTAAGGTATGTGTACGTGTAGGAAGAGAGGAAAGTGATTGGTTCTCAGTGAATGTAGGTTTGCGGCAGGGGTGTGTGATGTCTCCGTGGTTGTTTAATTTGTTTATGGATGGG
Source organism: Panulirus ornatus (assembly GCF_036320965.1). NCBI lineage: Eukaryota > Metazoa > Arthropoda > Malacostraca > Decapoda > Palinuridae > Panulirus > Panulirus ornatus. The sequence continues at coordinate 33,617,777 of NC_092225.1, forward strand.
GTTGTTAGGGAGGTGAATGCAAGAGTTTTGGAAAGAGGGGCAAGTATGCAGTCTGTTGTGGATGAAAGAGCTTGGGAAGTGAGTCAGTTGTTGTTCGCTGATGATACAGCGCTGGTGGCAGATTCATGTAAGAAACTGCAGAAGCTGGTGACTGAGTTTGGTAAAGTGTGTGAAAGAAGAAAGTTAAGAGTAAATGTGAATAAGAGCAAGGTTATTAGGTACAGTAGGGTTGAGGGTCAAGTCAATTGGGAGGTAAGTTTGAATGGAGAAAAACTGGAGGAAGTAAAGTGTTTTAGATATCTGGGAGTGGATCTGGCAGCGGATGGAACCATGGAAGCGAAAGTGAATCATAGGGTGGGGGAGGGGGCGAAAATTCTGGGAGCATTGAAGAATGTTTGGAAGTCGAGAACATTATCTCGGAAAGCAAAAATGGGTATGTTTGAAGGAATAGTGGTTCCAACAATGTTGTATGGTTGCGAGGCGTGGGCTATGGATAGAGTTGTGCGCAGGAGGGTGGATGTGCTGGAAATGAGATGTTTGAGGACAATGTGTGGTGTGAGGTGGTTTGATCGAGTAAGTAATGTAAGGGTGAGAGAGATGTGTGGAAATAAAAAGAGCATGGTTGAGAGAGCAGAAGAGGGTGTTTTGAAATGGTTTGGGCACATGGACAGAATGAGTGAGGAAAGATCGACCAAGAGGATATATGTGTCAGAGGTGGAGGGAACGAGGAGAAGTGAGAGACCAAATTGGAGGTGGAAAGATGGAGTGAAAAAGATTTTGAGTGATCAGGGCCTGAACATGCAGGAGGGTGAAAGGCGGGCAAGGAATAGAGTGAATTGGATCGATGTGGTATACCTGGGGTCGATGTGCTGTGAATGGATTGAATGAGGGCAGGTGAAGCATCTGGGGTAAACCATGGAAAGTTGTGTGGAGCCTGGATGTGGAAAGGGAGCTGTGGTTTCGGGCATTATTACATGACAGCTAGAGACTGAGTGTGAACGAATGGGGCCTTTGTTGTCTTTTCCTAGCGCTACCTCTCACACATGAGGGGGGAGGGGGATGTTATTCCATGTGTGGCAAGGTGGCGATGGGAATGAATGAAGGCAGACAGTGTGAATTGTGTGAATGTGTATATATGTATATGTCTGTGTGTGTGTGTGTGTATATATATGTGTACATTGAGATGTATGGGTATGTATATTTGCATGTGGGGACGTGTATGTATATACATGTGTATGTGGGTGGGTTGGGGTATTTCTTTCGTCTGTTTCCTTGCGCTACCTCGCAAACGTGGGAGACAGCGACAAAGCAAAATAAAAAAAATATAATATATATTTTCTATTTATTTATATAACATTGAGTTTGGTAAAGGGTGTGAAAGAAAAAAGCTAAGAGTAAATGTGAATAAGAGCAAGGTAATTAGGTACAGTAGGGTTGAGGGACAAGTCAATTGGGAGGTAAGTTTGAATGGAGAAAGACTGGAGGAAGTGAAATGTTTTAGATATCTCGGAGTGGATTTGGCAGTGGATGGAACCATGGAAGAGGAAGTGAATTATTTGGTGGGGAAGGGGGCGAAAGTTCTGGAGGCATTGAAAAATGTGTGGAAAGCGAGAACGTTATCTCGGAAAGCAAAAATGGGTATGTTTGAAGGAATAGTGGTTCCCACAATGTTATATGGTTGCGAGGCATGGGCTATAGATAGATGTGTGGTAATAAAAAGAGTGTGGTTGAGAGAGCAGAAGAGGGTGTTTTGAAATGGTTTGGTCACATGGAGAGAATGAGTGAAGAAAGATCGACCAAGAGGATATATGTGTCAGAGATGGAGGCATCAAGGAGAAGTGGGAGACCAAATTGGAGGTGGAAAGATGGACTGAAGGGGATTTTGAGTGATCGGGGCCTGAACATGCAGGAGGGTGAAAGGCGTGCAAGGAATAGAGTGAATTTGAACGATGTGGTATACCGGGGTCGACGTGTTGTCAATGGATTGAACCAGGGCATGTGAAGCATCTGGGGTATACCATGGAAAGTTTTGTGGTGCCTGGATGTGGAAAGGGAGCTGTGGTTTCGGTGCATTATACATGAGAGCTAGACACTGAGTGTGAACGAATGTGGCCTTTGTCGTCTTTTCCTAGTGCTACCTCGCGCACATGAGGGGGGAGGGGGTTGTCACTTTGTGCATGGCAGGGTGGCAATGGGAATGAAAAAGGGCAAAGAGTATGAATTATGTGTTTTTTTTTTTTTTTTTTTGCTTTGTCGCTGTCTCCCGCGTTTGCGAGGTAGCGCAAGGAAACAGACGAAAGAAATGGCCCAACCCACCCCCATACACATGTATATACATACGTCCACACACGCAAATATACATACCTACACAGCTTTCCATGGTTTACCCCAGATGCTTCACATGCCTTGATTCAATCCACTGACAGCACGTCAACCCCGGTATACCACATCGCTCCAATTCACTCTATTCCTTGCCCTCCTTTCACCCTCCTGCATGTTCAGGCCCTGATCATACAAAATCTTTTTCACTCCATCTTTCCACCTCCAATTTGGTCTCCCTCTTCTCCTCGTTCCCTCCACCTCCGACACATATATCCTCTTGGTCAATCTTTCCTCACTCATTCTCTCCATGTGACCAAACCATTTCAAAACACCCTCTTCTGCTCTCTCAACCACGCTCTTTTTATTTCCACACATCTCTCTTACCCTTACGTTACTTACTCGATCAAACCACCTCACACCACACATTGTCCTCAAACATCTCATTTCCAGCACATCCATCCTCCTGCGCACAACTCTATCCATAGTCCACGCCTCGCAACCATACAACATTGTTGGAACCACTATTCCTTCAAACATACCCATTTTTGCTCTCCGAGATAATGTTCTCGACTTCCACACATTCTTCAAGGCTCCCAGAATTTTCGCCCCCTCCCCCACCCTATGATCCACTTCCACTTCCATGGTTCCATCCGCTGCCAGATCCACTCCCAGATATCTAAAACACTTCACTTTGATATATATTTTTATTATTATTATACTTTGTCGCTGTCTCCCGCGTTTGCGAGGTAGCGCAAGGAAACAGACGAAAGAAATGGCCCAACCCCCCCCCCATACACATGTATATACATACGTCCACACACACAAATATACATACCTACACAGCTTTCCATGGTTTACCCCAGACGCTTCACATGCCTTGATTCAATCCACTGACAGCACATCAACCCCGGTATACCACATCGCTCCAATTCACTCTATTCCTTGCCCTCCTTTCACCCTCCTGCATGTTCAGGCCCTGATCACACAAAATCTTTTTCACTCCATCTTTCCACCTCCAATTTGGTCTCCCTCTTCTCCTCGTTCCCTCCACCTCCGACACATATATCCTCTTGGTCAATCTTTCCTCACTCATTCTCTCCATGTGCCCAAACCACTTCAAAACACCCTCTTCTGCTCTCTCAACCACGCTCTTTTTATTTCCACACATCTCTCTTACCCTTACGTTACTCACTCGATCAAACCACCTCACACCACACATTGTCCTCAAACATCTCATTTCCAGCACATCCATCCTCCTGCACACAACTCTATCCATAGCCCACGCCTCGCAACCATACAACATTGTTGGAACCACTATTCCTTCAAACATACCCATTTTTGCTTTCCGAGATAATGTTCTCGACTTCCACACATTTGATATATTTGATATATATATATATATATATATATATATCCCTGGGGATAGGGGAGAAAGAATACTTCCCACGTATTCCCTGCGTGTCGTAGAAGGCGACTAAAAGGGAAGGGAGCGGGGGGCTGGAAATCCTCCCCTCTCAATTTTTTTTAATTTTCCAAAAGAAGGAACAGAGAAGGGGGCCAGGTGAGGATATTCCCTCAATGGCCCAGTTCTCTGTTCTTAACGCTACCTTGCTAACGCGGGAAATGGCGAATAGTTTGGTTGTATGGTTGCGAGGCGTGGGCTATGGATAGAGTTGTGCGCAGGAGGATGGATGTGCTGGAAATGAGATGTTTGAGGACAATGTGTGGTGTGAGGTGGTTTGATCGAGTAAGTAACGTAAGGGTAAGAGAGATGTGTGGAAATAAAAAGAGCGTGGTTGAGAGAGCAGAAGAGGGTGTTTTGAAATGGTTTGGGCACATGGAGAGAATGAGTGAGGAAAGATTGACCAAGAGGATATATGTGTCGGAGGTGGAGGGAACGAGGAGAAGAGGGAGACCAAATTGGAGGTGGAAAGATGGAGTGAAAAAGATTTTGTGTGATCGGGGCCTGAACATGCAGGAGGGTGAAAGGAGGGCAAGGAATAGAGTGAATTGGAGCGATGTGGTATACAGGGTTTGACGTGCTGTCAGTGGATTGAATCAAGGCATGTGAAGCGTCTGGGGTAAACCATGGAAAGCTGTGTAGGTATGTATATTTGCGTGTGTGGACGTGTGTATGTACATGTGTATGGGGGGGGGGGGTTGGGCCATTTCTTTCGTCTGTTTCCTTGCGCTACCTCGCAAACGCGGGAGACAGCGACAAAGTATAAAAAAAAAAAAAAAAAAAAAAAAAAAAATATATATATATATATATATGTATATATATATGTGGGCTATGGATAGAGTTGTGCGCAGGAGGATGGATGTGCTGGAAATGAGATGTGTGAGGACAATGTGTGGTGTGAGGTGGTTTGATCGAGTGAGTAACGTAAGGGTAAGAGAGATGTGTGGAAATAAAAAGAGCGTGGTTGAGAGAGCAGAAGAGGGTGTTTTGAAGTGGTTTGGGCACATGGAGAGGATGAGTGAGGAAAGATTGACCAAGAGGATATATGTGTCGGAGGTGGAGGAACAAGGAGAAGAGGGAGACCAAATTGGAGGTGGAAAGATGGAGTGAAAAAGATTTTGTGTGATCGGGGCCTGAACATGCAGGAGGGTGAAAGGAGGGCAAGGAATAGAGTGAATTGGAGCGATGTGGTATACCGGGGCTGACGTGCTGTCAGTGGATTGAATCAAGGCAGGTGAAGCGTCTGGGGTAAACCATGGAAAGCTGTGTAGGTATGTATATTTGCGTGTGTGGACGTGTGTATATACATGTGTATGGGGGGGGGGGGGGTTTGGGCCATTTCTTTCGTCTGTTTCCTTGCGCTACCTCGCAAACGCGGGAGACAGTGACAAGGTAAAAAAAAAAAAAAAAAAAAAAAAAAATATATATATATATATCAAAAAATATATATCTATGCCTAAGCAAAGATTTATGGAGACTACAAACCTTTCAAGTGGTATTTTTTCAAAGATTGAATATGGCTAACATCAATTAAAGTGAAAGGATTAAGTAGATGTTGGCTAACTCCCACAGTGATAATGAACCTTAGGAAAATAATGAAAGTGATTATGATGAGGACAAAGAAAGTCACCATATTTCAGCCTCAGATTACAATGAAAGTAAGGAATCAGATTAAAAATCAACACCGCAACATCACCCACAGAAATGGGCTAGACACACAGGATGGCTTGGCATAGACAATATGAATCTATTGGAGAGGAACCCAGTTCTCAGGTGAACAGCTGTGCATATATGTACACAGAGAAATAGGCCAGAATTTCCAGCTTTAAATGCAAACATAGATCAGGAACTCTGGTCTCTTTATCGATCAAGATATTTCAAATATTTTAGTGACAAACATGCACCTTTCCATCTGGAAGGAAAGGGTAAAATACTGTATACACAAAAGAGCAATGTGGAAAAGAGAGATTTTCTGAGGCTGCTGTTGGCAGGTATTTTTTACAAAAAGAGAAAGAACTTAGATGATTTGTGAAGCACAAATGACAAAGGCATGAAAAATTTTCAATCAACAATGTCTCTGCATTGTTTCAGATTTCTAATGGTTTGCCTCCAATTTGATAAAAAAGTAGCATGTCTTGCATGGAGTTTAGATGATACAGTAACCTCCATCATAGATGTTTTTGAAAAGTCTGACAAAAACGGTTCAGTGAATTATTCTGTGTTACTGTTGAGATGCTTGTAGGTTTCAGGGGCAAGCATCTGTTCAGGCAATACAGATAGATAGATAGATAGATAGAACCAGCCAAGTATGGTAAAAAGTCAAACAGCAACTGATGCTAATAAATGCTGTATGCAAAATGAAAGTTTATACAAGTAAGCAGCCAGACTGACCATCCAAGTAGATAATGCCACTGTAGTTGTGGTTCCCAGACTGATTTCTCCCATATAGGATCAGGTTGAAGTGTTACTAAGGACAACTGGTTCACTTCAACACCTTGCCTGCTATCATCAGAAACACCATGAAATGCACAGTAATCAAGTTTAAAAGTGCCCTAGACAAGTACCTAAAGAGTGCACCAGACCAGCCAGGCTGTGGGGGCTATGTGGTTCTGTGGGCTGTGACTTTCAACAGCTTGGTCATCCAACGACCAAACCCAACAGCCTGGGCTGGGCCCAGGCTGTGGAGGTAGAAGACCCGCTGAGGACTTCACCAGGTTTTCACCAGTTAAGGGCTCATAAAAATCTTACAGATGGATCATAACTTGTCCCTAATAAGAACAATCAGGAAAAACAAATGGTGAATTCCTAGACAATATTTGCAAACCAAAACTTGCCCTGTATGAGAGCTTAGCTGGTTTCCAAAGTGATGTAATACTGGTGTCCTACATGAGTATAAAAGAAATCAGTGTACTTTTCAGCAGTAGTACCCATCATGATTAAAAAATGTACCCACAGTCAGGAGATAAGAAGAAACCATAAATCAACACATCTTATAACAAGACCAAAGGACAGGTTGACATGACAGTCCAGCTGTCAGCAATGTACAACACTTCACGAAACACCCAACACTGCCCTCTGACTGTACTTTTTTCTCATGAATGTTTCACTTTTTCAGCTGTTGATTCTTTTGTTATCTTCAAATCAGAACTCTCACAAAATACTCATTTAACAGTTTTTCATAAATTAATTGTCTCTTAAGCTCACTGATGACCACCCTAAGAATTTAGAAAGCTAAAAGAAGAGCTGCAAGAAAAAAAAATCACACAGGACAGTAGGACCTTTAACGCACTGCCAAACCAGAGTATCATATACAACATGATGGTGCAAGTTCTTTAAAAGGTCAAATGATCATTACAATAATATGTGTTACCTGTGGTGAGCATGTGTTTTCAAACTGCAGTTAAGTTTACAATACATCCAGTGCCTTTAGTATCAAACAACAGTATGAAATTCATTAGCTTCACTGCAGTTAAGTTTACAGTACATCCAGTGTCTTTAGTATCAAACAACAGTATGAAATTCATTAGCTTCAGAGTTCACAGTAACATTAGGATAGAGAATGATTGGTTCAAATAATATTTCTTTACTTTTTGTGATTTTTTTTGGTAAATAAAATGACAAAAACAAATGTCAGAAGAATGTGAATTACGTAATTCGAAAATTCAAGGATTTTTCATCGATATCTCTCATACACAGGTATTTCTATACCCCAAAATAATTAGTAGGAAGGTGTTTCAATAAAAAATGTATCAACTTTTCTAAATCTTTTTTTATAAAGTGATATCAAACAGCAATTTGTAATACTTTCCATCATTCCATAATATGCTATGGTATCATTCATGTGATAACTATATGCATTCCATAATATGCTATGGTATCATTCATGTGATATTTATATGCATTCCATAATATGCTATGGTATCGTTCATGTGATATATGCACATAGAGATCTATGATCTAATGATTTTCTTTTAGGCACAGGGTGTGGTGCAACCCCATGATACGAAGGGTGTTCTGTATAGCATGGGTATTAAATTAAAGTGGGGTAACATATGTACGAGCAGTACAAAAAATAACTCAGACACTTATAGGCCTATCATCTAATGAAAATGGCACCTTAGATAATGATGATACAGAAATAGCTTCTTTATAAAACAAGGGCAGTATTCTGATACAGTGTGCAGTGTGCATGAATGGAAATTTTCCAAACATACTACAAAATGTATCCATCAGGACAGAAAATGAAAATTAGACAGTATTCAAGCTAGAAAGTACTTGAATATCTAGAAAATTAAATTCAAACATGTTAGCTGGTTCTGATAACTTCTCTTCTAGAATAATGAATACTGTAGCAACACAAGAGCTTGGTGTACCTCCTAGAGTCTGTAGTAACACAAAAGCTTGTGTTACTATCTAAAAAATCAATAAAAGGGAAAGGGCTGAATGACTGGAAGCTTGTAACTGTAACGTCAATTTACAAAAAAGTGACGGAATATGAGCATCAAATTTCTGACCTATCAGACTTACTCTGGTTTTAGGTATATTTGAAATACTAATTAGGGATACAAGCATTACCATAAATCTTTAAAAGATAAACTTATAAATGTCACATGAATTCCACAATGAATTATCATTTTCATCACATTACCTGTACATAGAATTCTGTAGCTTTTAGTATGAAAACTTAGATCCTAAAATATCATCAGGTATTACATATTTGGACTTCCAAAAAGCTCCTGATAAAGGACAGTATCACATAGAAGACTGTTAAATCAAACTAAAGCTCACAGCACAAGATATCAAATTTGCATTTGGATAGCTGACTAGCTTACAGATGAAAACAAAATTTTGTTTAACCTTCAAACAATGACCAACATCAGAACATTTTTTTTTTTTTTACATTGGAGACTCTAGTCACAGAAAAAGTCCAAATCAAGGCCAAGTCTTCACTGAAATATAAAGAGGATTATGAAAGGGAAAAAAGAAGAGAATAGGGAAAGTATCAAAGTATTTTGAAGGAAGTTGAAAACCCTTCTTTTAAAATGTGCTGGGTCATAATTATTGGCAAAAACATGAAAGGATAGAGAGTTCCACAGCTTCGAGGTGCAAGGAAAGAAACAATTATCAAAATGGCCCTCCCTTGAGTTGCCAACAGCCACCCCGTAATCATATGAAGCAGCAGCTTACTGAGCATTGCACGGTCTAGCTAGTGATGGTGGCATACAAGCAGCCAGCTCTTGGGAGTAAAAACCAAAGTAATACCTCAAGAAGAGGGAAAGTGAACTAACACTGCAGCATAGGGTAAGCAGGTCAAGTTTTGATGTTAGCCTTGGAGACTTTATAAGGCAGACCACTTTCAACTCAACTGTGTCAAGTAAGGGTGGAGCTACAACCACCCCAGATGTGAGAGCAGTGCTCTACACAAGGATGGATCAATCCAATGTATAAATGGAGCAACTGTTCAAAAGACGAATTTTTGACATCTAAACAGGACTACCAGTTTTTAAGAGGCAGACTTAGGTATTTTTGTAATGTAGAATTTCCAAGAAAAAGAGGATATTACAGTAATACTATGTTCATTGAGTCAAGAGATGGAATTAAAGAACCATTAAAGGAGAGGGGAGAGTTGGGAGGAATTTTTGAGAGACCGGCAAAAACTTGGTCTTGGATGAATTAAACTTAACCAGATTTCATCTTCCCCAATGAGATATTCTGTCCAAGTCTGAGTTTATAGAGGAAGTTTTGTTGAGACAAGATTCAGATCAAGTGAGAGAAGAAGAAACACAATGGAAGGATCTGGAGGAGTGCAGTTTTAAGTTGTCAGCGTATGAGTGCATTTAGTTATTTGGGGAAGAGATAAAATTGCTGGTAAGTAGGAGAAAAAGTGTAGGAGACAGAACAGAACTTTAAGGGACACCACTGTTGATGGAGAAAGGAGGGAGGCTGATCCATCAACAACCAAAGACATAAAGACCAGAAAGAAAGCTAGATATGAGGTAATGTGGTAAAGGAACTAAATTACTGGGAGTAGATGAAACTTCTGCAGCTTTATTCCCTGGAGCGCAGATGGGAGATATATCATCATCATCATCATCATGTATATCAGGTAAATCCTAGAAGGTATGGTTCCCAAATTACATTTGGAAACAGCTTCCTACTGGCATGACAGGGATGGAAGACTTTGTAGAATACACCTTTGAAATCCAAAGTTGTGATATGCACAAAAAAAAGAGAGAACATCTTAAACATTAAGGGCCCAAACTCTTCAACACCTTGCCTCCTATTATCAGAAAGAGAACTGACTGCATAGCACAGAAGTTTAAGAATGCTCTGGACAAGTAGCTACAAAGTGTACCAGAGCAGCCGGGTTATGGGGTCTATGTGGCAATGTAAATGCTTGGGTCCAGCCCAGGTTGTGATGGTGAAGACCCCCAAAGTTTTCACCAGGTATTCACCAGACAAGACACTAAGTAACTGGTAGTGCCACTGCCTGGAATACCCTCAAGCAGTCATTCAACAAGTCCCCAGTAGCAGGCTACACTAATATTGGTCCATATATTTCAACTATAAATTTCAGCTGCCTGAGGAACATAGGAGGGACTTTTGTATGCTCTATTAATTCATAAGTGTTTTACCTACTTTTACACTAATCAACCCTGCAATTCTCCAGATCTTTAGAGCACTCCCCATTATCACTTTATTACTGGATTTAAAAAAAGTTCTAATTCATGCAGTACCATTATAAACCAATTCAGTAAAGAAAAGTGCTGCAGGACTTTACCACATCAATGATGTTCTGAACTTAAATTTTTGATGCCACTACACTGCAATTTCCCTATGTTTCATTACAAGAAACATATATTCAATAATTTCATCCAAATCATTTGTACAGTACAATGTAGCTACTACAATAAGACAGGGACCAATCACCCTCATCTCGTAGAATTTCAATTTAAAAGCAACACAAATGAATATAATCTATGGATTTGGAAGAAGCACATATCAATGAATCCTTACACTTAGTAGAAGTGATTCAAACTGCATGATCGAGGGCATTTCTTTTATACTACAACATATCCTGTAGTAAGTAATCACAAGGAAGGCTAAGATCAGAGAAAAGATCCGGCTGATAAACATAAAAGTATATAAAACACTTTTAGAAATCAACAGAATCTATGAAACCCTCAACTAACTTCAGTGTGCAGCAAAACACATTAATGTTAGCATATTTTCACTATAAATCTCAGTTGCTACGAGAGTTTGATGACGTTTTCATAGGTTTTCTTGATGGTTAAACACCAGTTTGGCTTCAAATCACTATTACCTTTGGATATTGAGTGATATTGTTCAGCAGCACTATTGTAGTATTTGTAAAATATAACAGCAGTTGTGGAGCACGACTTGAAATATTGCCTCTAATCAAACAATATTAGTACAATGGTAGTAAAGATTAGGTATGTCAAATAAATATCAAACGGGGAAAAAAACGTAAAAAATCAAAATTGTCAATGAAAACCTCATCCAGTAGCCAATACGTATATATACCTGTAGCAGGATAATGATATACCAACATTAAATTAGTATGATACTGGAAGTTGCATGGCCACTCAGTGTGTCATCTGTTTGCTGATATTCAACAGCAGCGGCATGACACTGTCACGGGTGTGACTAGTATATTCTAACTTGAATAATCAATAAGATAAATTTTGACTGCTGGGAAAGTTAGAAGAGGGTTTTCATAGATTCTGTGTATATCTTAAAATTAAATCAATTCCATATTTTTCCTGATTTAAATACTCCTCATTATCATTGTTTTACTTAACATCATGTATTCGACATAATGCTCCACAAATGAAACAGTAACTAGTCTCTAAACACTACACTAGTACTACAAACTAAATCTCTCATTATCAAAATCTACCAGTAACTGGTGTTTTAATCATAATAATTCTACAAGCGTTCCACCAACTTTTACATTAATTAACCCAACATTTTCTCTGGTTTTCATAGCTCGCCCTCATAATCAATTTACTACTATTGCAGAGCAAAACACCATTTATTTTAGGTCTAAATGATTTCTAAAATTTGTAAGGAGTCCATTGGCATGCGTTTCTTCCCAATCAATAAATTATTTTTCCTATGATTTTTGTCATATTGTACCATTTCATAGAAACAAAGTTCATATTAGTACTACGGGGTACTGTACTGTACTGTGCCTGGCTAACTGTAACTTCTGGACTATGAAAAGATATAAGACCTTATAAGGTCACAGAAAATTCCTTGACTAGACTCCCATTTGGGCCAAGTATTGTGTATTGTTCAATAAGTAATCTTATTATAATCACAATAATGTTCTGTTACCACAAGTTGTTGCAAGTGATGATGTTCCAATATTGGGGTCAGGCTAGCTAGAGGCCCAGAGAAGCACCATCTTATCTGGGTCACAATCTTGCTCATTATTATCTTAATATATAACGTGTCCACATGTTACACCTCTAACTGTCATCATGGCTCTAACATCTACACTTACACCCACCTGGTTTGCTCATTTTGGCCAGAAATTTTGGTTTTCACCGCCAACGATCGAAACCACTTGTTTTGTTTATGCTGTTAACAAATGAAGCACGTGAAGCGTCCGACCCACCTCACGCCCATATTACTCTCTCTATCTCCCCGACCCACCTCACGCCCATATTACTCTCTCTATCTCCCCGACCCACCTCACGCCCATATTACTCTCTCTATCTCCCCGACCCACCTCACGCCCATATTACTCTCTCTATCTCCCGGCCCACCTCACGCCCATATTACTCTCTCTATCTCCCCGACCCACCTCACGCCCATATTACTCTCTCTATCTCCCCGACCCACCTCACGCCCATATTACTCTCTCTATCTCCCCGGCCCACCTCACGCCCATATTACTCTCTCTATCTCCCCGGCCCACCTCACGCCCATATTACTCTCTCTATCTCCCCGACCCACCTCACGCCCATATTACTCTCTCTATCTCCCGGCCCACCTCACGCCCATATTACTCTCTCTATCTCCCCGGCCCACCTCACGCCCATATTACTCTCTCTATCTCCCCGACCCACCTCACGCCCATATTACTCTCTCTATCTCCCCGACCCACCTCACGCCCATATTACTCTCTCTATCTCCCCGACCCACCTCACGCCCATATTACTCTCTCTATCTCCCCGGCCCACCTCACGCCCATATTACTCTCTCTATCTCCCCGGCCCACCTCACGCCCATATTACTCTCTCTATCTCCCCGGCCCACCTCACGCCCATATTACTCTCTCTATCTCCCCGGCCCACCTCACGCCCATATTACCTCTCTATCTCCCCGGCCCACCTCACGCCCATATTACTCTCTCTATCTCCCCGGCCCACCTCACGCCCATATTACTCTCTCTATCTCCCCGGACCCACCTCACGCCCATATTACTCTCTCTATCTCCCCGGCCCACCTCACGCCCATATTACTCTCTCTATCTCCCCCGGCCCACCTCACGCCCATATTACTCTCTCTATCTCCCGGCCCAACCTCACGCCCATATTACTCTCTCTATCTCCCCGGCCCCACCTCACGCCATATTACTCCCTCTCTATCTCCCCGCCCACCTCACGCCCATATTACTCTCTCTATCTCCCCCGGCCCACCTCACGCCCATATTACTCTCTCTATCTCCCCGGCCCACCTCACGCCCATATTACTCTCTCTATCTCCCCGACCCACCTCCACGCCCATATTACTCTCTCTATCTCCCCCGACCCACCTCACGCCCATATTACTCTCTCTATCTCCCCGGCCCCACCTCACGCCCATATTACTCTCTCTATCTCCCCGCCCACCTCACGCCCATATTACTCTCTCTATCTCCCCGGCCCACCTCACGCCCATATTACTCTCTCTATCTCCCCGACCCACCTCACGCCCATATTACTCTCTCTATCTCCCCGGACCCACCTCACGCCCATATTACTCTCTCTATCTCCCCGACCCACCTCACGCCCATATTACTCTCTCTATCTCCCCGGCCCACCTCACGCCCATATTACTCTCTCTATCTCCCCGACCCACCCTCACGCCCATATTACTCTCTCTATCTCCCCGACGCCCACCTCACGCCCATATTACTCTCTCTATCTCCCCGGCCCACCTCACGCCCATATTACTCTCTCTATCTCCCCGGCCCACCTCACGCCCATATTACTCTCTCTATCTCCCCGCCCACCTCACGCCCATATTACTCTCTCCTATCTCCCCGGCCCACCTCACGCCCATATTACTCTCTCTATCTCCCCGACCCACCTCACGCCCATATTACTCTCTCTATCTCCCGGCCCACCTCACGCCCATATTACTCTCTCTATCTCCCCGGCCCACCTCACGCCCATATTACTCTCTCTATCTCCCGACCCACCTCACGCCCATAATTACTCTCTTCTATCTCCCCGACCCACCTCACGCCCATATTACTCTCTCTATCTCCCCGGCCCACCTCACGCCCATATTACTCTCTCTATCTCCCCGGCCCACCTCACGGCCCATATTACTCTCTCTATCTCCCCGACCCACCTCACGCCCATATTACTCTCTCTATCTCCCCGCCCACCTCACGCCATATTACTCTCTCTATCTCCCCGGCCACCTCACGCCCATATTACCTCTCTATCTCCCGGCCCACCTCACCCCATATTACTCTCTCTATCTCCCCGACCCACCTCACGCCCCATATTACTCTCTCTATCTCCCCGGCCCACCTCACGCCAATACTCTCTCTATCTCCCCGGCCCACCTCACGCCCATATTACTCTCTCTATCTCCCCGACCCACCTCACGCCCATATTACTCTCTCTATCTCCCCGGCCCACCTCACGCCCATATTACTCTCTCTATCTCCCCGACCCACCTCACGCCCATATTACTCTCTCTATCTCCCGGCCCACCTCACGCCCATATTACTCTCTCTATCTCCCCGACCCACCTCACGCCCATATTACTCTCTCTATCTCCCCGGCCCACCTCACGCCCATATTACTCTCTCTATCTCCCCGGCCCACCTCACGCCCATATTACTCTCTCTATCTCCCCGGCCCACCTCACGCCCATATTACTCTCTCTATCTCCCCGACCCACCTCACGCCCATATTACTCTCTCTATCTCCCCGGCCCACCTCACGCCCATATTACTCTCTCTATCTCCCCGACCCACCTCACGCCCATATTACTCTCTCTATCTCCCCGGCCCACCTCACGCCCATATTACTCTCTCTATCTCCCCGACCCACCTCACGCCCATATTACTCTCTCTATCTCCCCGGCCCACCTCACGCCCATATTACTCTCTCTATCTCCCCGACCCACCTCACGCCCATATTACTCTCTCTATCTCCCCGGCCCACCTCACGCCCATATTACTCTCTCTATCTCCCCGGCCCACCTCACGCCCATATTACTCTCTCTATCTCCCGACCCACCTCACGCCCATATTACTCTCTCTATCTCCCGACCCACCTCACGCCCATATTACTCTCTCTATCTCCCCGGCCCACCTCACGCCCATATTACTCTCTCTATCTCCCCGGCCCACCTCACGCCCATATTACTCTCTCTATCTCCCCGGCCCACCTCACGCCCATATTACTCTCTCTATCTCCCCGGCCCACCTCACGCCCATATTACTCTCTCTATCTCCCCGGCCCACCTCACGCCCATATTACTCTCTCTATCTCCCCGGCCCACCTCACGCCCATATTACTCTCTCTATCTCCCCGGCCCACCTCACGCCCATATTACTCTCTCTATCTCCCCGGCCCACCTCACGCCCATATTACTCTCTCTATCTCCCCGACCCACCTCACGCCCATATTACTCTCTCTATCTCCCCGGCCCACCTCACGCCCATATTACTCTCTCTATCTCCCCGGCCCACCTCACGCCCATATTACTCTCTCTATCTCCCCGGCCCACCTCACGCCCATATTACTCTCTCTATCTCCCCGGACCAGCCAATCCACTCACCCCCATATTACTCTCTCTATCTCCCGGCCCACCTCACGCCCATATTACTCTCTCTCTATCTCCCCGGCCCACCTCACGCCCATATTACTCTCTCTATCTCCCCGGCCCACCTCACGCCCATATTACTCTCTCTATCTCCCCGGCCCACCTCACGCCCATATTACTCTCTCTATCTCCCGGCCCACCTCACGCCCATATTACTCTCTCTATCTCCCCGGCCCACCTCACGCCCATATTACTCTCTCTATCTCCCGGCCCACCTCACGCCCATATTACTCTCTCTATCTCCCCGGCCCACCTCACGCCCATATTACTCTCTCTATCTCCCCGGCCCACCTCACCCCATATTACTCTCTCTATCTCCCCGGCCCACCTCACGCCCATATTACTCTCTCTATCTCCCCGGCCCACCTCACGCCCATATTACTCTCTCTATCTCCCCGGCCCACCTCACGCCCATATTACTCTCTCTATCTCCCCGGCCCACCTCACGCCCATATTACTCTCTCTATCTCCCCGGCCCACCTCACGCCCATATTACTCTCTCTATCTCCCCGGCCCACCTCACGCCCATATTACTCTCTCTATCTCCCCGGCCCACCTCACGCCCATATTACTCTCTCTATCTCCCCCGGCCCACCTCACGCCCATATTACTCTCTCTATCTCCCCGCCCACCTCACGCCCATATTACTCTCTCTATCTCCCCGCCCACCTCACGCCCATATTACTCTATCTCCCCGGCCCACCTCACGCCCATATTGCTCTCTCTATCTCCCCGGCCCACCTCACGCCCATATTACTCTCTCTATCTCCCCGGCCCACCTCACGCCCATATTACTCTATCTCCCCGGCCCACCTCACGCCCATATTACTCTCTCTATCTTCCCGGCCCACCTCACGCCCATATTACTCTCTCTATCTCCCCGGCCCACCTCACGCCCATATTACTCTCTCTATCTCCCCGGCCCACCTCACGCCCATATTACTCTCTCTATCTCCCCGGCCCACCTCACGCCCATATTACTCTCTCTATCTCCCCGGCCCACCTCACGCCCATATTACTCTCTCTATCTCCCCGGCCCACCTCACGCCCATATTACTCTCTCTATCTCCCCGGCCCACCTCACGCCCATATTACTCTCTCTATCTCCCCGGCCCACCTCACGCCCATATTGCTCTCTCTATCTCCCCTGCCCACCTCACGCCCATATTACTCTCTCTATCTCCCCGGCCCACCTCACGCCCATATTACTCTCTCTATCTCCCCGGCCCACCTCACGCCCATATTACTCTCTCTATCTCCCCGGCCCACCTCACGCCCATATTACTCTCTCTATCTCCCCGGCCCACCTCACGCCCATATTACTCTATCTCCCCGGCCCACCTCACGCCCATATTACTCTCTCTATCTCCCCGGCCCACCTCACGCCCATATTACTCTCTCTATCTCCCCGGCCCACCTCACGCCCATATTACTCTCTCTATCTCCCCGGCCCACCTCACGCCCATATTACTCTCTCTATCTCCCCGGCCCACCTCACGCCCATATTACTCTCTCTATCTCCCCGGCCCACCTCACGCCCATATTACTCTCTCTATCTCCCCGGCCCACCTCACGCCCATATTACTCTCTCTATCTCCCCGGCCCACCTCACGCCCATATTACTCTCTCTATCTCCCCGACCCACCTCACGCCCATATTACTCTCTCTATCTCCCCGGCCCACCTCACGCCCATATTACTCTCTCTATCTCCCCGGCCCACCTCACGCCCATATTACTCTATCTATCTCCCCGGCCCACCTCACGCCCATATTACTCTCTCTATCTCCCCGGCCCACCTCACGCCCATATTACTCTCTCTATCTCCCCGGCCCACCTCACGCCCATATTACTCTCTCTATCTCCCCGGCCCACCTCACGCCCATATTACTCTCTCTATCTCCCCGGCCCACCTCACGCCCATATTACTCTCTCTATCTCCCCTGCCCACCTCACGCCCATATTACTCTATCTACAGTATCTTCGTGTACTCCAGTCTCTCTCACCCTACTCCATTACTTTCCTGTGTTCCAGTCTCCTATAATTCAATCTCTCTCAGAGTACTCTGTCTCACGGTATCTCTCAGGTTAGTCTATCTTCCTACACTCCAGTCACTCCCTATCATCCAGTCTCCCTATGTACTCCAGTCACACAGTGTCTAATCATATTCCAGTCTCTCACTGTACTCTATTCTCTCTCTGTAATCCAGTCTCTCACTGTTCTTCATTTTGACTCTCACAGTGTTCCAGTATATCATTGTACTCCAGTCTCTCACTGTAACCTGGTGTCAGTATCTCTCCATGTACCAGAGTCTCTCATTGAACGCCAGTCTCTCCTTGTATCGAGTTTCTCAGTGCATTCCACTTTTGCAATGTCTTTCACCTTATTTCAATATCTCATCGTACTCCAGCCTCTTCCTGCAATGTAGTTCCTCATTGTACTCCACTCTCACAATGTCTTTCACTGAACTCCAGTCTCTCACTGTAATCCAGTCTTCTCTTGTAATCCAGTCTCTCAATGCATTCTAGTCTCTCACTGTAATCCAGTCTTCTCTTGTAATCCAGTCTCTCAATGCATTCTAGTCTCTCACTGTAATCCATTATCTCCTGTACTCCATCACTCCTTATAATGCAGTCTTTCACCGTACTTCGGTCTCACATAATCTCACACTGCACTTTAGTCTCTCACTGTACTCGAGTCACAGATTATCTCTCATTGCACTCCAGTGTATACAACTGCCTAACAGCGTCTCTCTCTGTTACCCAAACGTTCACTCATTGTTGTCTCTCCCTGTAATCCAGTTTTTCTATGTAATCCAATCTCACAACATCTCAGAATTCCATTATCTCACTGTGCTCCAGTCTTTTCCTGTAATACATTTTATCAATGTACTAGTCTCGCAATGTCTCTCACTGTGCCCCATTCTCACAGGATCTCTCACCGTACTTCAATATCTCATCGTATTCGTCTCACATTCTGCTCCGGTTTGTCATTGTACTTTAGTCTCACAGTGTCTCTCAGTGTATTACAGTCTCATTGTTTTACACTGTACCCGTCTTACAGCATCTCTCTCTCTCTCTCTCTCTCTCTCTCTCTCTCTCTCTCTCTCTCTCTCTGTACTTCAATATATCTTCAGTGTACCACAGTCAGACGATATTTTACAAAGTACTCCAATCTCACCCACTGTATTCCTTTCACATTGTTTTCTAGTATACTTCAGTCTCCCAGTCTTCCTCACTGCATTCCTGTCTCATTGTTTTATTATGTTATCCAGAGTATGTCTCACTGTAGACCATTCTCTGAGAGTCTCATCTTATACCCCAGTCTCAGAGTATGTCGTCTCTCGTTAACCTACAGTGCGCCTGTGTTCCTCTGTGAGCACGTCTCACAATTTCTTTCAGTTTATCTCTCTCCCAGGATAACCCATTTTCTCTCTCAGAGTACCTTAATTCACATATCTCTGTGTCTCACAATGCACCAATGAGCCCCAATTTCTCAGTAAAATTAAGTTTCTCAATGTCTCCCAGTGTATCCTAGTACAGTATGTATCACAGTGTACCCCAGTATGTATCACAGTGTACCCCAGTATGTATCACAGTGTACCCCAGTATGTATCACAGTGTACCCCAGTATGTATCACAGTGTACCCCAGTATGTATCACAGTGTACCCCAGTATGTATCACAGTGTACCCCAGTATGTATCACAGTGTACCCCAGTATGTATCACAGTGTACCCCAGTATGTATCACAGTGTACCCCAGTATGTATCACAGTGTACCCCAGTATGTATCACAGTGTACCCCAGTATGTATCATAGTGTACCCCAGTATGTATCACAGTGTACCCCAGTATGTATCACAGTGTACCCCAGTATCAGTGCACCCCAGGCTCACAATCTCTTACAACAACAAAAAACTGTCACAGGGTCTCTCAGTATACACTAGTCTTACAGTATACCCCAGTCTAACAGTAAGTCATTGTCTCAGTGTATCCCAGTCATACCGTGCACGCTGGTCTGACAGTGTGCACTACCCTCATAGTGTACCTACCCTAGTCTCACGGTATATTCTAGTCTCAAAATGTACTCCAGTTTCACAGTATACCTTAGTCTCACAGTGTACTCGATTCACAGTATACTCTAGTCTCAGAATATGCCCGAGTCTCACAGTGTAACCAATCTTTCAGTGTACCTTAGTCTCGTTGTATAACTTAATCTGACAGTGTATGCCCTTGTCTCATAATGTACCTTAATCTCACAGAGTACCCAAGTCTCAATGTAAGCTAACCTCAAAGACAGACTCTGGCAGAGGTCAGGGAACAGTGTATCTTATGCTAGGGAAGTAACTATACCTGAGAGTCAAGTGTTTCTGTACTGACCAACATGACATTATCATCTCGGCTGAAAGGAAAATGGGATAAGAGAAGAAAAACGAAATTAATGAAAATATCAATGTAACCTTCAATTTTTGAAGCAAAACATGAAACTGAGCTGATAAACTTGATGCAAAGTAATGTCTATGAATAGATTAATGAAAGTAAAGAAACTGGATAGCACATATAGTGAACAGAAGTTTAAAAGTTCTTATGAAAGTAAATTCAAAAGATGGCGCCCTATGAGTGTAGAACTCACTCTCCGTACAAGAAACGAAGCTCTTTCACAGTAGAAGTGTATCTCCATACAAGAGATGAATCACTACAATTCCCATTCTGTACTGTACAAGATAACTCCGTCCTCTTACAGTGCAACAGATGAAGCCTCTCGAATGTAGAACCCCCATCTTGTATAATAATGGTAGGTAAATAATAGCCTAGTTTGGGATGAAATTAAAAGTCAGCATTACCACGTAGAAGAAAACGGATGAATATTAAAACATAAACTGTAGGAAACCTAACTGTTTGGATGATAAGGGGCGACTTTGATCTATAATTATCTTTATCTATGTGGAATTAAACTAACTTTCACCTACCAATAAGAAAAGGACTGAAGACCAAACTTGCATGGGTAGTAAAAGATAAATATTAAGGATAACTAAGGCACAATTAGATTATACTGCGTACAATGGAAATAATCAGATACTATGACTAACATGGTAACCAGCAATGTATGGTGACCTGCAGAGTATGGTGACCTGCAGAGTATGGTGACCAGCAGAGTATGGTGACCTGCAGAGTACGGTGACCAGCAGAGTATGGTGACCTGCAAAGTATGGAGGCCAGCAGAGTATGGTGACCTGCAGAGTATGGTGACAAGCAGAGTATGGTGACCAGCAGAATATGGTGACCAGCAGAGTATGGTGACCTGCAGAGTATGGTGACCAGCAGATTATGGTGACCAGCAGAGTATGGTGACCTGCAGAGTATGGTAGCCTGCAAAGTATGGAGGCCAGCAGAGTATGGTGACCAGCAGAGTATGGTGACCAGCAAAGTATGATGTGCAAAGTATGGTGACCTGCAGAGTATGATGCCCAACAGAGTATGGTGACCAGCAGAGTATGGTGACTTGCAGAGTATGATGCCTAGCAGAGCATAGTGACCAGCAGAGTATGGAAGCCAGCATAGTATGGTGACCAGCAGAGTATGATGTCCAGCAAAGTATGGTGACCGGCAGAATATGGTGACTTGCAGAGTATGGAGACCAGCAGAGTATGGTGACCTGCAGAGTATGGTGACCAGCAGGGTATGGTGACCAGCAGACTATGATGCCTAGCAGAGTATGGTGACCAGCAGAGTATGGTGACCAGCAGAGTATGGTGACCAGCAGAGTATGGAGGCCAGCAGAGTATGGAGGCCAGCAGAGTATGGTGACCAGCAGAGTATGGAGGCCAGCAGAGTATGGTGACCAGCAAAGTATGGAGGCCAGCAGAGTATGGAGGCCAGCAGAGTATGGTGACCAGCACAGTATGGTGACCAGCAGAGTATGGAGGCCAGCAGAGTATGGAGGCCAGCAGAGTATGGTGACCAGCAGAGTATGGAGGCCAGCAGAGTATGGTGACCAGCAGAGTATGATGTGCAGAGTATGGTGACCTGCAGAGTATGATGCCCAACAGAGTATGGTGACCAGCAGAGTATGGAGGCCAGCAGAGTATGGAGGCCAGCAGAGTATAGTGACCTGCATAGTATGGTGACCAGCAGAGTATGGTGACCAGCAGAGTATGATGCCTAGCAGAGTATGGTGACCAGCAGAGTATGGTGACCAGCAGAGTATGGAGGCCAGCAGAGTATGGAGGCCAGCAGAGTATGGTGACCAGCAGAGTATGGTGACCAGCAGAGTATGGTGACCAGCAGAGTATGGAGGCCAGCAGAGTATGGTGACCAGCAGAGTATGGTGACCAGCAGAGTATGGTGACCAGCAGAGTATGGTGACCAGCAGAGTATGGAGGCCAGCAGAGTATGGTGACCAGCAGAGTATGATGCCCAACAGAGTATGGTGACCAGCAGAGTATGGTGACCAGCAGAGTATGGTGACCAGCAGAGTATGGTGACCTGCAGAGTATGGTGACCTGCAAAGTATGGAGGCCAGCAGAGTATGGAGTCCAGCAGAGTATGGTGACCAGCAGAGTATGGAGGCCAGCAGAGTATGGTGACCAGCAGAGTATGGAGTCCAGCAGAGTATGGTGACCAGCAGAGTATGGTGACCAGCAGAGTATGGTGACCAGCAGAGTATGGAGTCCAGCAGAGTATGGTGACCAGCAGAGTATGGAGGCCAGCAGAGTATGGTGACCAGCAGAGTATGGTGACCTGCAGAGTATGGTGACCAGCAGAGTATGGAGGCCAGCAGAGTATGGAGGCCAGCAGAGTATGGAGGCCAGCAGAGTATGGTGACCAGCAGAGTATGGAGGCCAGCAGAGTATGGAGGCCAGCAGAGTATGGAGGCCAGCAGAGTATGGTGACCAGCAGAGTATGGTGACCAGCAGAGTATGGAGGCCAGCAGAGTATGGAGGCCAGCAGAGTATGGAGGCCAGCAGAGTATGGTGACCAGCAGAGTATGGAGGCCAGCAGAGTATGGTGACCAGCAGAGTATGGTGACCAGCAGAGTATGGTGACCAGCAGAGTATGGAGGCCAGCAGAGTATGGTGACCAGCAGAGTATGGAGTCCAGCAGAGTATGGTGACCAGCAGAGTATGGTGACCAGCAGAGTATGGTGACCAGCAGAGTATGGAGTCCAGCAGAGTATGGTGACCAGCAGAGTATGGAGGCCAGGAGAGTATGGTGACCAGCAGAGTATGGTGACCTGCAGAGTATGGTGACCAGCAGAGTATGAAGGCCAGCAGAGTATGGTGACCAGCAGAGTATGGAGGCCAGCAGAGTATGGAGGCCAGCAGAGTATGGTGACCAGCAGAGTATGGTGACCAGCAGAGTATGGAGGCCAGCAGAGTATGGAGGCCTGCAGAGTATGGAGGCCAGCAGAGTATTGTGACCAGCAGAGTATGGAGACCTGCAGAGTATGATGACCAGCAGAGTATGGAGGCCAGCAGAGTATGGAGGCCAGCAGAGTATGGTGACCAGCAGAGTATGGAGGCCAGCAGAGTATGGAGGCCAGCAGAGTATGGAGGCCAGCAGAGTATGGAGGCCAGCAGAGTATGGTGACCAGCAGAGTATGGTGACCAGCAGAGTATGGAGGCCAGCAGAGTATGGAGGCCAGCAGAGTATGGTGACCAGCAGAGTATGGAGGGCAGCAGAGTATGGTGACCAGCAGAGTATGGAGGCCAGCAGAGTATGGAGGCCAGCAGAGTATGGAGGCCAGCAGAGTATGGAGGCCAGCAGAGTATGGAGGCCAGCAGAGTATGGTGACCAGCAGAGTATGGTGACCAGCAGAGTATGGAGGCCAGCAGAGTATGGAGGCCAGCAGAGTATGGTGACCAGCAGAGTATGGTGACCAGCAGAGTATGGAGGCCAGCAGAGTATGGTGACCAGCAGAGTATGGTGACCAGCAGAGTATGGAGGCCAGCAGAGTATGGTGACCAGCAGAGTATGGTGACCAGCAGAGTATGGTGACCAGCAGAGTATGGAGGCCAGCAGAGTATGGTGACCAGCAGAGTATGGTGACCAGCAGAGTATGGTGACCAGCATTGTATGCGTATATCTACTATTACACAGCGCTGTATGTGCCTACACTCACACGTGTCTGTGTACATGTTTACACACATATGTAGGTGTCCATATATGGGAGAACACTTGGAGTGAGTATGTCGACTATATAGACGTATATATCATGCCAAGTATGTTCCTGTACCAGACCCACGTTCCTGTAATGCATGTATTAGGCCAAGTATGTTCCTGTACCAGACCCACGTTCCTGTAATGCATGTATTAGGCCAGGTATGTTCTTGCATTAGAGTAATATAGAGCTACTAAACGCATTTTCTTCTTTAATCATTAGTTGTATGTTTGAAAGGATAAATAATAGAGATCAATATTAGCTTGTGGAAGCACAGTTTATTTATTATTCTGTTTCAGAAATGTTGATTACAAATGTTGATCCACTAGGCCGCCCGCCCGCCCGCCTCCCATCACACTCACACTCCATCTGTGACGTAGAGTAACACGGCCAGCAGGTAACGTACCACGTCAGGACGTGACGCACCAGTCCTGGACGTGACGCATCAGTCCTGGACGTGACGCACTAGTCCTGGACGTGACGCACTAGTCCTGGACGTGACGCACCAGTCCTGGACGTGACGCACCAGTCCTGGACGTGACGCACCAGTCCTGGACGTGACGCACCAGTCCTGGACGTGACGCACCAGGTCAGGATGTAGTAAAGAAGACTCTTAAGTAATCAAATACATACAATCTTATTACTTGGGCCTTTCTGTGTAAAGGTTACTAAGAGGAAGGAAGGAAGGAAGGAAGGAAGGAAGGAAGGAAGGAAGAAGGAAGGAAGCCCATCTCACCACAGGAACTATTATTATTATTACTATTATCATTATCATAATTATTATTAAGAAATTAAAGTACTAAGATGCTGGACATAGGTAAGAGTCATGTAAGGTGAGATGAACCACATATTATGGCGATGGTTTTTTCTCCATAAGAAATAGTGTCATTACCTTTGGATGATATATTCTTAACTGTAAGTGTCTAACATCATTTAAGTTACCTACAACTGATAACAAATGTATATGTAACAAATGTATACATATATGTAACAAATGTATACATACAAGTAACAAATGTACATATATAACAAATGTATACATATATGTAACAAATGTATACATATATGTAACAAATGTATACATATATGTAACAAATGTATACATATATGTAACAAATGTATACATACAAGTAACAAATGTACATATATAACAAATGTATACATATATGTAACAAATGTATACATATATGTAACAAATGTATACATATATGTAACAAATGTATACATATATGTAACAAATGTATACATACAAGTAACAAATGTACATATATAACAAATGTATACATATATGTAACAAATGTATACATATATGTAACAAATGTATACATACAAGTAACAAATGTACATATATAACAAATGTATACATATATGTAACAAATGTATACACATATGTAACAAATGTATACATATATGTAACAAATGTATACATATATGTAAAAAATGTATACATATATGTAACAAATGTATACATATATGTAAAAAATGTATACACATATGTAACAAATGTATACATATATGTAACAAATGTATACATATATGCAACAAATGTATACATATATGTAAAAAATGTATACACATATGTAACAAATGTATACACATATGTAACAAATGTAAACATATATGTAACAAATGTATACATATAAGTAACACATGTATACATATGTAACAAATGTATACATATATGTAACAAATGTATACATATATGCAACAAATGTATACATATATGTAAAAAATGTATACACATATGTAACAAATGTATACATACAAGTAACAAATGTACATATATAACAAATGTATACATATATGTAACAAATGTATACACATATGTAACAAATGTATACATATATGTAACAAATGTATACATATACGTAAAAAATGTATACATATATGTAACAAATGTATACATATATGTAAAAAATGTATACACATATGTAACAAATGTATACATATATGTAACAAATGTATACATATATGCAACAAATGTATACATATATGTAAAAAATGTATACACATATGTAACATATGTATACACATATGTAACAAATGTATACATATATGTAACAAATGTATACATATATGTAACAAATGTGTACATATATGTAACAAATGTATACACATATGTAAAAAATGTATACATATATGTAACAAATGTATACATATATGTAACAAATGTATACATATATGTAACAAATGTATACATATATGTAACAAATGTATACATATAAGTAACACATGTATACATATGTAACAAATGTATACATATATGTAACAAATGTATACATATATGTAACAAATGTATACATATATGTAACAAATGTATACATATATGTAACAAATGTATACATATATGTAACAAATGTATACATATATGTCACACATGTATACATATATGTAACAAATGTATACATCTATAACAAATGTATACATATATGTAACAAATACATACATATATGTAACAAATGTATACATATATGTAACAAATGTATACATATATGTTACAAATGTATACATATATGTCACACATGTATACATATATGTAACAAATGTATACATTATATAACAAATGTATACATATATGTAACAAATGT